>NC_048221.1:38981710-39149402 GCF_002007445.2 Ailuropoda melanoleuca | reverse complement strand
CCCCGGGCCATGCAGTTCACGGCCAGCGTGCTGCAGCCGGTGACAGCCCCGCCCCCCCATCTCCCCCATGCCGCGCAAGTTCCCCACGAACCCACCAGCTTGGAAGGCGCCTTCCCGTCTGCATACTAGTGTGAGGCAAGCCAATACCCTCCTCACCAAGGGAGTGTGGCTTGGCTTTCAAAGCCGGGTAGTCCTGCTGAGGTCCAGCGGACCTGGTGTCTGCTTGGAAAACACGTGCCAGATTTAACGCAGATTAGAAAGCATGGAGTCATGTTTTCAAAAGTAGAGCAATTCCCTCGGTGTAGCCTGAGCCGCTTAGAGCCCTTTAGCTCCCTTCTGTGCCACCTCGGTGGGGAGGGTCCGCGTAAGGCACTAATTAAGCCTATAAGCCTCCTGCTCCCCGGGCGCCGGGTGCTGGAATGGCCAGGATCCTTCACGGAGGTAAGATGACCGATACCCTCGTCTTACAGGTGGGAGAAATGAGGCGGCGGCGGCTAGGTGTTTAGCCCGGGTGGGTCTGCCTGAGGGCCAGGTACGGACACCATCCACCGCCTCTCAGCCTTAGAGAAGCAGCGCCCGCCCTGGCCGGCAACCCTTGTCCTCCAGGAAACGGGGCACCTGGGAACCGCACCTCCCTCACCGTGGCCGTTTGTTCTTGTTCTAGAAGAAGCATGAAGAAGACGGGGGGACCACAGATACAGCCACCATCCTGTCCAACCAGCACGAGAAGGACAGCGGCGTGGGGCGCACCGACGAGAGCACGCGCAATGACGAGAGCTCGGAGCAGGAGAACAACGGCGACGACGCCCTCGCATCGTCCACCCCGCTGGCCGGGCAGAGGAAGCTCACGTGCAGCCAGGACACCCTGGGCAGCGGCGACCTGCCGTTCAGCAACGAGTCCTTCCTGTCGGCCGACTGCGCCGACGCCGACTACCTGGGCATCCCCGTGGACGAGTGCGAGCGCTTCCGGGAGCTGCTGGAGCTCAAGTGCCAGGCCAAGAGCAGCAGCCCCTACGGTCTGTACTACGCCAACAGCCCGCTGGACGCCAGCAAGAGCGACCCCGAGAGCGTGGACAAGGAGCTGGAGCTGCTGAACGAGGAGCTGCGCAGCATCGAGCTGGAGTGCCTGAGCATCGTGCGGGCGCACAAGATGCAGCAGCTCCGGGAGCAGTACCGCGAGTCGTGGATGCTGCACCACAGCGGCTTCCGCAACTATAACACCAGCATCGACGTCCGCAGGCACGAGCTGTCGGACATCACCGAGCTCCCCGAGAAATCTGACAAAGACAGCTCGAGCGCCTACAACACGGGCGAGAGCTGCCGCAGCACCCCGCTCACCCTGGAGATGTCCCCCGACAACTCCCTGAGGAGGGCGGCAGAGGGCAGCAGCTGCGCCGGTAGCGAGGGGGCCGCGGGGGCCGCGGAAGCCTACGGGCCGTCCCCCAAGAACCTGCTCGCCATCACCGAAGACCCCGAGGGGGGCAGCGCCAGCAGCTACAGCCCTCCCCCGCCTCGAGAGCTGGAGCCCGGGCCAGCCCCAGAGAGCAGGGAGCGGAGGCCCAGCGACGACAGCGGGAGCCCCGGCCCCGGCCCCAAGCTGGGCGGCTCCTACCTGTCGCCCTTCCCGCACTCGCCATACAAACACGCGCACATCCCGGCGCACGCGCAGCACTACCAGAGCTACATGCAGCTGATCCAGCAGAAGTCGGCCGTGGAGTACGCGCAGAGCCAGATGAGCCTGGTGAGCATGTGCAAGGACCTGACCGCGGCCGGCCCGCCGGAAGCCAGGATGGAGTGGAAGGTGAAGGTGCGCAGCGACGGCACGCGCTACATCACCAAGCGGCCGGTGCGCGACCGCCTGCTGCGCGAGCGCGCGCTCAAGATCCGCGAGGAGCGCAGTGGCATGACCACCGACGACGACGCCGTGAGCGAGCTGAAGCTGGGCCGCTACTGGAGCAAAGAGGAGAGGAAGCAGCACGTGGTGAAGGCCAAGGAGCAGAGGCGCCGGCGCGAGTTCATGATGCAGAGCCGGCTGGATTGCCTGAAGGAGCAGCAAGCGGCCGACGACAGGAAGGAGATGAACATCCTGGAACTGAGCCACAAGAAGATGATGAAGAAGAGGAATAAAAAGATATTTGACAATTGGATGACAATCCAAGAACTCTTAACCCACGGCACAAAATCACCCGATGGCACGAGAGTCTACAATTCCTTCTTATCCGTGACTACTGTATAATTTTCACTTGTGCGTTGTGTACATAAAAGAGAACGCTACCGTTGGGGTAGAAATTCCTGCCTCGTTCAATGCGGCAAGTTTTTGTATATAAGATAAATACGGTCATCCTGTTTATAGTCACGATTGGCCAACGCGGCAACTCTGGGTGTCGATAGCTCTATTTTAAGTGGAGAAAAACCACCCTTAACTACTTTGGAAGGCAATATTAACAAACAGAGCTTTTTTCAAATAGCAATTGTACTTTTTTACTTGCTACCTTTTACATAAAGTGTTTAAATTTCAAAAAGATCCTTTATTAAGCATACTTTCACAGAATAATTTGTTTAAACTATATTCATATAAAAAAGTTAAACACGCTTTTTTTTCCTGCCGAAAATACAAATACAACTGCCAGTGTGTATTTTTAATGGAACCCTATTTTATAATGTTACTTTGTTGAATGTGTTTCATATGAGTGACCATTAATATATAATTTAGGTCAAGGCTTCAACTCAAAACTCCCAAACTGTGTGGTTCAGGATTTAATGCACATAACCAAACCAGCAGTGTTTAGAGTTGGGATATACATTTAAACATTTTTTTCTGGTTAAAGTTCCCAAGAGCGTAAAGGTTTCACCAGAAAGCAAAATGTCATGCAGCTTTATGGAAGCTTAAAGCATGTTTGCAAATATTGCGGCCCGACAGAAGAATTTGCATGTACAGGAAAGTTGTGGATGGAGGTGGTTTGTGGAATTTTAAGTGCTCATTGTAGTAAACCTTTGCTTTGTAGATTTGAAGGGACAGAGTTTTACAAGCAAGCTCACGAAATCATGATTAGTTACAAACATTAAGTAAAACAAAGTTAAAATAAATTATTTTCTATTTGATATGTTTTGAAGTGATTCCTCATTTTTTGCAGTGGTGCTTATAAAATAAAAGCCTTTTGCAGTGNAGTTACAAACATTAAGTAAAACAAAGTTAAAATAAATTATTTTCTATTTGATATGTTTTGAAGTGATTCCTCTTTTTTTGCAGTGGTGCTTATAAAATAAAAGCCTTTTGCGGTGTTTCTTTTCTTCTTCAATTACATTATCTACTTCCTTGGGAATATTCAGGTTGTTCAGATCCTCCAGTACCTTCATTCTGCCCAGAACCCAAAGACAGACATAAAACAAACGTCTGTCAGTGAAGAAGGAATCAAACTCACCATTGAATCCTGACTTCTGTGACTGCTGTCTTGCAGAAAGCTTCAACCTGGCCCAGTTATCCTGTAAGCAAGAATAAATATGAGCGAGTTTATCAATCAGGGTCCTGTTTACGATGAAATCTCTTTGGTTTATTGCAACCATTACTGCCTGACGGTAAAACAACTCTGGTTGGCTAGACCCAACTTCCCATTTCTGCAAACTATCTCATATTTTCACAGAATAACCTAGGTCACCAAAGTGAGCGGGTTTTAAAACTAGTATTTTTCAGAATTTCAACAATCCCCAGGATCTTAAATAATGAATTTGTGACAAATTGTTCCCTGGTTATAGTGGTGACACCAATTGCAGCTGTGGGACTTACTGAAAATACAAAATAAAAATAGAATTAGGAAGGGTGTCCGTTTCATTTGCCATGTTGCCAGACATATGGTTTACTCACTGATCTAAAAATTGGGTTGAAATGACCAGGTGGTCAGGTATCTCATAGATAACTCCCCTCTACCCGACTCCAACCAAAATGCCTCCTTGGGGCTAAAATCTTGAGGCTCACAGTCAGTCACTCTTGCAAGAGAGCAATTGCGTGAAGGTAAGACACTGAACTGTTTAAGATGTCCATTCATNGGGGCTAAAATCTTGAGGCTCACAGTCAGTCACTCTTGCAAGAGAGCAATTGCGTGAAGGTAAGACACTGAAGTGTTTAAGGTGTCCATTCATTCTTTCTTTCAGACCAGGCACTGCAAAGATAATTAAATCTGCTACATTACTCTCATCAGCCCTCCAAAGACAAGTTGTGGCAAAAGGTGGACTATTAGGGCCATGGGTTTCCAATATTCTCCAAGTTCACCTGCCCCTAGAAGTGGGTCCCCGGTTCCCAGAAGCAGCTCGTCTATAGTGCTCTTTCCAATCGCTCACGTTTCACAGAGAATAAACATAGCTGCAACACATGGAAGTCTGCAGCTCTCTGTGGGGAAATAGCGTTCTTCCCCATGTGTTCTCATGAAAGGTCAGAAGTGTGTATGTGACCACAAGAGCAAAGAGCTCCAGCCTAAACAGTCACGTGCCATCAGAGTCAAGCGGAGGGGTTTCACCTCAGAGCCCCTACCTGCTTCCACATTTAGGAGCCAGCCAGTGCCACTTACGAAGAAGGAGAGGGAGATTAAAAACAACATACATCGAAATCCAATTCTAGATCCTTCAATTACAACTTGTATTTTAAATCACTTTATCATATAAACACATTTGGTCATAATTATTTGCAATGTGAGGAGAAGTTTNAAATCCAATTCTAGATCCTTCAATTACAACTTGTATTTTAAATCACTTTATCATATAAACACATTTGGTCATAATTTGCAATGCNATAATTATTTGCAATGTGAGGAGAAGTTTCCAAATCTTATCTGGCAAATGAACTCCAAAAGAAATTCTGGAAGACGCCCCAGAAATCGTCGCTTTATCCACGAGCAAGAGGATCCAGGAGACAAACATAGCTCATTTAATAGACAAATGGGGATTTGAATTAAGAACCCAGCTCCCATTCCCACAGCTCTTTCTGCCACGGCCACAGGGAAAGGTAGCTGTCATATACACAGCTACCTCAGATGCATTCGGCCCTGTGCCCTCAACCAAAAAATAAACACATTTCACCAGTGGATGCCCTGGAGTGAGCATAAGTCAGGAGACATGAATCTGCCACTTCTTGAGTGAGTCTGAACTCCCTAGTGCCTCGCATTACAGGCATTTCCCAGCCGGTGGGTGAATGGAGGGATTTTCCTGGGTAATGGTGACATGAGACAATTTACAACTCTGTTCTCTTGTGTGAAACCCTAGCTTCCATGTAAACAGAACTTCTGTAACCAACAGGCCTCTCTATGGCCTCAGCTGCTGACACTTTGATTTCCTTGGCCCAGGTAAGAATCCAATGGAAGCTAAGGATTTTCTCCACAGGAAAACATACATATAATCAATCGGTTGTGTATCGTTTTGGAGGCCGGTATGTGGCCACAACGTCCATTCATGGCCCTCCCCTAAAGTTGCAAACACTCAACATGAGACCAACTGAACTGGACAATTGTATGGATTTATTCTGCATGCTGTTTTAGATTCCATCTGATAGCACTGTTTGATCTGGGCACCCATTTTTAATATCAAAGAATAAAGATTTTTCCCATTTGACCCATATGGCTGAAGGCAATTAAAATTCCACCAACCACTAGCACCCATACACTCCCAGTCATTGTGCTGATGGTTATTCCTCTCGTGGCTAAATAAATTTCCAGACTATCCCCGCATCTCCATAGCAGCTGCTCCACTGGCTGGATAACTCAAGTTTAAACAATACTTCCAAGATACAAAGGGAAAGAAATGAGAATTCACGGATGATTCGAAGCTACAATACCGTCCAATACAGGAGCCCCTAGCCATATCTGGCTGTTATACACTTAAAATATGGCTGGCCTCAATTGAATTGTTCTGAGAAAATGAATTTAAAATACTAAAAAAAAAAAAAACGTAAAAAATTTCAATTTTTATGCATGTTGAAATAATATTTCACACATGTTGGGTTAAATAAAATACTTTTAATTATCTTTTTACTTTAATGTGGCTCCCGGAAACATTTTAATTACGTGTATGGCACATACTATTTCTATTCTGTAGCACTGAGAGAGGTTCTCGGGCACGCCTGTGCAAATCCACCTCGCGCTCTCACCGCCTCCGTGGGGCAGTTCTGCGAGGCAGCTGGCCTCAGCCACAGTTTACACTCGGATGATGAAATCCACACAGATGAGTGTAGAGATGTGCTTTGAATTTGCATCCACCTGATGCCAAACCCTTCACCTGCCACCACGGTGCCTCCATCCGCTTCTCAAGAAGTAACGTAAAGTCTGTTCGAGTTATGTTATTACTTGTAACACAGTCGTGATTCCAATAAAAGAAACGGCTTCAAAATGACAAACATTTTGCTTAGTTCCCTTTGAGTTTTAAATTGCAGAGTATTCTGACTCTCCTGGCAAGAACGTATGACAGACGATACATAAAAATACAGGAATTTGGGGCACAAATTAAGCTTTTCATCTCTTAAATGAAAACAAGAGATCCCAAGTCGAAAGAATCACAAATGTGATGTGGAAGGACGACACACATGGCCTCGGGAATACTAGTGGGAGAAGTAATTAGTACTATAAACTGAAGTATGAAAATTTACCAAATAATGATATCTTTGTAGCCTTAGAAATAGGTTTACAGGTCACTTGTTAGCAAAATTGCCCAAAACCAAGGAAGTAAACACAGTTGTGCCATAAGCAATCACAGCTCCCAGTTTTATTTGTTTCCTTATTGTTTTAAGCTCGTTAGGGTTTCTGCAAAGCAGCAACTAATTAAAAAGAAATCACTAAAACCCGAGATAAGATGGGAGAACTCTCATGGCAAATGCTGTAGTCTTCAATTTTGATTAAATGTGAATTCCCTAAAGCAGGAACAAAACAAAGTAGGGTTCTTTGGGTTTCCTTCAGATGGGTTTTTCTGCTTAAATGATCCATTTTGCTCCAGCTTCCAGTTTCAGCTAATCCTGAAAGAGCGCCCTCCGTGGGGGCTCGTGATTTGCCAGTAACGTGGTTTTGCCTTTCAGTGGTGGAAAGCTGACCTCCGTGCCTCTTAAAATGAAAAACGGGCTAGTAAGGACCCTTACTTCGGTGGGGCTGCTGCAGTTACACTGGCTCACCAATTTTTAGTGAGTCTTGCCAAAATCCTCAGAAGCCAAATAAAACTCCCGAAATGAAAATATATTAGGATTAGGTTGAACCGCACATTAGTCTTCCTCACCCGCCACGGCAGACGTGATGAGTTGGACTTTAGCAGTTTCACCTCCGTGGAACTGTTACCACCCCCGTGCTCTGTGCTCTAGGAGCGACAACAGGACCCAGCATGGGCATGTTCAGCCAGTACTCTTCTATGTCCCCAGGGCTTAAGGCTACAGTGAGTTCTCAGAAAGCTTACAGTCTAGTGGGAAAGAAAATAATAATCCAACCATCACACAAACACATAAAAACAAAATGTCAGCATGGTTAGAGTGGGGGAGGCAGTAGATGGGAGAGCTAGTGCCACAGTTTAAGGAGGGTCTCCCCCCAAAAGTTAAGGTTGAGCTGAAAGCCAATGGATGAATGTGAGTTAACTAGGCAAAGGGAGTGGTTATATTCCAGGCAGAGGAAACAGTATACATGCAAAGGCCCTGAGGGGAGAGACACAGCTTATCTGAAACGAACAAACAACAACAACAACAACACTAAAGAAAGCAGCGTAGCTTCTGCTCAGAAAGCAGTGGAGAAGATGGTGTGTGATTAAGACTGGAGAGGTAGGAAAGAGCCCAACTCTTGACTTGACCATAAATACCCATTCCCTATGGCCAGCCAGCATTTATTGAGCACCTAACGTGTGCTAGAAGCTATGCTAAATGTTTATGTGTGCTAACTTGTTTAAGCACAAACAGCCTAGGAGATGGGTGGGAGTGTTAACCCCTTTTGCAGATAAGAAAACAAAGGCCACTTAGGAAAGCAACGTGCTCAAAGTGGAAGAGCTACCACAGGGCAAGGGGAAAGGTAAAAGCAGTTCTCTCCATCCACTCTCAATCGCTGTGCTTGGAAATAGCATTTCCATGACAGGGGCTCATAGATTTTTTTGCTCTGAGACCCGCTCATATTTCAGCAGATGCCAGATGCTTGTTTGGGTCTTAGCTGGAGCTTAAACAACAGAAATGTATTTCTTACAGTTCCGGAGGCTGCAAGGGTAAGATCAGCATAATCAGGTTCTGGTGACAACCCTCTTCCTGGCTTATAGGTGGCTGTCTCCCCATCGTGCGGAGAGCGAGCGAGCTCTGGTCTCTTTCTCTTCTTATAAGAGCACTGTTCCCATGACGAGTGGGATCCCAACCTCACGATTTCATCTAAACTTAATTACCTCCCAAAGGCCCAATCTCCATATACCAATACACTGGGGGTTAGGGCTTCAACATGCATGAATTTGGGGATGGGGAGGGGCACATGAACATTTAGTCGGTGAGTATCTACATGACCTCTACTGCCCATTTTGTGCGCTTCTCCAGCGCAGGTCTAAATCTATCTATAACCCTGTCGCTTCCCATTTCGATGCTACAGCAGATGATAAACTTAACAAGCTCCGTCCGATCACTTCTGCAGCGTTCACCAAGTTGAACATTGGTAAGAATACATCTCCCTTGCCAAGGCTGCCTTTTCCATCACCCATCATGAACGCACAGATCAGGGGCAAGGAAAACTCAAGATTCCTCCTCCCTTCCTTCCCAGCTAACACCCTGCCTCCCAGGTCTTAGCACCCTCCAGAGGTAAGGAACCTGACCTGATGAAATAGTCCCACGGAATGTATAATGAAGAAGGCAATTTAAGTAGTTTCAGGGCCACACAGCTTCTCTGATGAGCCAGCCTCCAAAAACACCTCTCCTGAGTTGTGACCCACTGTGTGAACTAACGGGGTGACTCCGTAATCGCAGGGCGGTTTTCCCAACCCCTGCTGCCACTCATTCGGCTCTTCCTTCCATAAGTGATCTCAAAGGCGTCCTAAGCAGAAGCCACGAGTTTCCGAAGGCACTAAACATCCACCTCCATAAAGAAGTTTCTCAGAGCTGAGGAACTGGCAGCACAGAGGAACTAAAGACACCCTAATTAAATGTAGTGTAAGCCTTTCCACTTTCTGAGAAGTAGGCATTTAAGACAAGGAACATGGGGTTTGCAAACACCTCACAGCTACGCCAAATGAACAAAACCCGCCCATGTGGTTGTAGGGCAGAGTCTTGGGGAGAAGGGTGCTGGTTCTGATGAAAAAACGAGTTTCTAAGGCCACCCTGACCATGACCTGAGCCTCGTTACCAGCACCGATGGACTCGGTTACCTTAAGAGCCTGTGCATGCCCTCTCTAGATTCCAAGCCAACATTCTGAGTACCTTGGTGAGGAGGCTTCTATCTGACCAATGTTTTGTAATCAACTTTTCAATCTTCTGGCTCTTTCGGACCCAGCCTTTTTAGGAATGCCAACTGTTTCTATTTTCTACTCCATTAACCCTCCTGATTTCCCTCCTCTGCACCAAGGTCACTTCTTTAATATCTACCTAAGGTATCATGACCTGGTTTCCCTTAAGAACAAGTACAATAAACCAGGCTTGGAATTCATTCCTTCGGTGAATATCAAGCATAATCGTACAGTTAGAAGCATAAAGTTGTGCAGTTAGAAACAAGGCCATATATAAGTGTGTTTCTTAAAACGCACAAAAGCTCATGAATACTCAGCATATATAAAGAGGGAAGACCTGAGAGTATGATGGGTCCACTACCAAACACAATGACCATGTTCGCGATCTTGGCCCAGGCTGAGCTGGGACACCCGCCTCTCAGAGTAACGCTTTGGGCGATGTCAGCAGACAGAACTCTAAAACAAGCAGCCAGTAATTTATATCAGGCCAGACGCTTCCTTGTTATCTATCTTGAACAGAGATCCCTTTAAAACTCCAGAAAAGGTGTAAAATTTTACATATAATTCAAGGGATTCACAAACCAATGTACTGTCTCAAGCAAAGTCATGACAAATACTGACTTGATCTCCTCGTCCAGAAAACCTCATGTCATCCTCATGACCTTGCATTTGGCAGTGGATTCTTATATAGGATGCTAAATGCACGAACAATGAAGGACAAAATTAAAAACTTTATGCACTAATGGACATTATTATGAGAGTGAAAAGACAACTTAAAGAATTGGAGAAAATACTTGCAAATCATGGTTTAATATCCAGAGTAAAAGATCTCTAACCATATGGGATTGAGGGCCCACCTTAATCCAACTCAATGATAAAAAGAGATCTCAATTTAAAAATAGGCAAAGGACTTCAGTAGACAGTTCTCCACAGAAATGTACAGATGGCCGATAAGCACATGAAAAGTTGCTCAACATCACAAGCATGAAGGAAATGCAAACCAAAACCATGAGGAGATACAGCCTTCTATCCACTAGAATGATTGCTATCAAAAACCAAACAAAACATAAACAAAATAACAAGTGTTGGTGAGGAGTGGAGAAATCAGAATACACACATTACCGGCGGGAACGTAAAATGGTGCAGCCATTCTGGGTGGTGGTTCCTCAAAAAATTTCATATACAGAATTATCATATGATCCAGTAATTTCATTTCTGGATATAAAACCAAAAAGACTGAAAACAAGGACTTGAAAAGGTATTTGTAAACTAATGTTCATAGGAGTAATATTACTCATAACAGTCAAAAGATGGAAACAACACAAGTGTCCATTAAAAGATGAATAAACCAAATGTCTGTGCATGTGGCGGAATATTACTCAGCCATGAGAAAGGAATGGCGATCTGATAAATGTCGCAACATGGATGAATGTTGAAAACATTATGCTAAGTTAAATAAACGAAACATGAAAGGACAAATATGGTATCATTTCAATTATACAAAATATACAGAATAGTTAAATTCACAGAGACAGAAAACCAAAATGTGGTTACAGAAGACAGGAGGAGAGAGGCACAGAATTATTGCTTAAGGCATACAGAGCATTCTGTTTAGAGCGGTGGAAAAGTTTTGGAAACAGATAATGGTGATGGTTGTACAACATTAAGAATGTAATTAACGCACTGAATTGTGTAGTTAAAATGGTTGAAATGGCAAATTTTATAATGTGTGTGTACGTGTATAATCACACTTAAAAAATAACTCATGTCTTCTAACTCTCAAGCCAACTTCCTTTGGCTTCTTGAGAGCATAGACTGTTGCAAGCATTGTTGAGATCTATGTACACTCCCTCAATCAGAAAATGAATATATATGCCGATTTTTATTTGGGTTCATGCTTTTTGCAAAAGCAGTATTTATCAGACACCAGGTTGGTTCTGATCTGAGGTAGAACGGATCCAAGACGAAAGGAGGCCAGTGCCCCTTCATGTGAGCTCAGGATGCTTTTATTAATCTAGATGCCGAGGAAGTAAATTATACCAATGTCTCCTGGGCTTGGGGACTTTTGCACCTGGGCAGACACTCCCGCCTACCTTGGTGTTACAGATCAAATATTCGTATCCCCTAAAATTCGTATGTTGAAAGCTAACCCCAAGGTGATGGTATTAGGACGTGGGGGCTCTGCGAGGTGATTAGCTCATGAGGATTAGCGCTCTTCTAGAAGAAGCCCCCGAGAGCCCCGTCCCCACTCCCGCCAAGCGAGGGTACGATAAGAAGTGAGGCATCTACAACACGGAAGAGGGCCTTCACGGGAACTCAGCCGCACTGGCACCCTGATCTTGGACTTCCAGCCCCCACAATGTGACAAATAAATTTCTGCTGTTTTTAAGCCACCCAGTCTTTGGTACTTTTTTTTAAAAGCAGTCAGAACAGACTACGAGGCTTTGTGGCTCATAAGAAAGCAACAGGTGCAAATGGTCCCAAATACCAAAACATCCTTTTGAAAACTTCTTAAGGTGCCTAGTTGTAAGTTACAAAGACACTTTGGGCCCCACCTTACCTAGCAGGGGACAAGGGTCTATCTCTGGGCATGAAGTAAAGTTGGTTGGCTTGCCTCTTGTGGCCCTCACGAGATTTCACAGCACGGAGTTCTCTCTAATCTAAAAAATCCAGGCACGAAGATGGTTCCTGGCAAGAATGATCTCACTGCCCAAATTCTGGGAACTCTTTAAAAGATTGCCCGGAAGCTTAAATGCCACAGGGTCTCCGATTGCAAAATCGTTCCTCCTAACACCCATTCCATACTTGTGGACACCTATCACTACATAATCTCCATCTGTCTCTCTGTCTCCGACTCTCATCTCTTACACACTCACCTACGCTGTACTTTTACCCCACATCATAAAGCACTGTGTTCACTGAAGTAACCTCACTGAATACATGAAGTTCTCACTGGGGACGAGAAGCTAGCTCGGTGCTACTTGTCCCTCCTGCCGAGATTCCTCATAATGGAAGTGGCTAAATTAAGAGGGGGTATGCACAGGAAGGAAGAGCAATGAGTGGCTTTTTCTTGCTGCCTGCCGGCCTTCACCCCTTCAAGTATCCACAGAGCACCTGCTACGTGCTGGTCTCTCTGCTAGGCCCCAGGGCTTCACTGGAGACAAGGCAGAGATGATCCCCCAAACGGTACCCATTCAGAAAAAGAAACACAAGTAAACAAAGAAAGAAAAAGACTTGCAAATCAGGATAAGGAAAAAGGCACGGGTCTGAGAGGAGAATTACCCACCAGACCAGTGGTTCTCAAAGTGGGGTCCCTGGACCAGCAGCCCCAGCATCACCTGGAGTAGTGCCAGAAATGCAAACACTTGGGCCCCACCAAGACTGCCGGATTCAGACACTCGGGAGTCCAGGCATCTGCTGAACAAGCCCCCCAGATGACTCCAGCGCATGCTCAAGCTTGACAAACGCTGCAAATGAGCACGGATTTTGACCATTTGGGTGTTGTGTCTTGTTTACCTCTAATCCTCAGAACTGTTTCTGGGCATACAGGGCACTTTATAAAATAAAGCCAGCACTTCAGAATGTGACCTTATTTAAAGACAGAGTCTTTATGGGGCAATCACGTTAAAATGAGGTGGGCTCTAATCCAATCCGACAGATGTCCTCATGAAAAGGGGAAATCCGGAGTCAGACACAAACACAGGGAGAACGCCGTGTGAAGATGAAGATGGAGAGCAAACCAAAGCATCTACAAGTCAAAGAATGCCACTGATGGCCAGCAAACCAGCAGAAGCTGGGAAATAGGCATGGAACAGATTCTCTCCCCCAGCCCTCAGACGCAGCCAAATCTACCTACGTCTTGATCTTTGAACAGCAAGCCTAAACAGTGAGAGAATAAATATCTGTTGTTTAAGATTTTTTTTTTAATTTATTTATTTGACAGAGATAGAGACAGCCAGCGAGAGAGGGAACACAAGCAGGGGGAGTGGGAGAGAGAAGCAGGCTCATAGCAGAAGAGCCTGATGTGGGGCTCGATCCCATAACGCCGGGATCATGCCCTGAGCCTAAGGCAGACGCTTAACCGCTGTGCCACCCAGGCGCCCCAATATCTGTTGTTTAAACCACTCAGTGTGTAGTACTTTGTCCTACCAGCCCTAGTGAACTACCACACTCAAGCATACAATGGGGGCAAAATGTCTACCTGGGTTTCTCTTTATGGGGAAGTTTCCTAAAGCCCTTGGTTTCTTCCAAATACGATCACTGCCTGCTTTTTCTGAGAGGCTATTTCAAATATAAAATCAGAGCCAGTGTCAAAAGAGGCAAGTAGAACATGACCCCTGGGTCAGCAAGTGGGAGGAAGATGAGGTGAAGACAGGATGCAGACAGCCCAGATTCCCAATGACGGAAGAACAAGAATTCTGGCCTGCCCCAGAGCTCCTAGAAAGGTAGGTGGCTGGAGCAAGAAGAGGTTATGCTCCCTTCACCTCTGATCCTGGAAGCCTACATGTGCTACATAAAGGCCTAAGAAGCTGGGCAGAGCAGATGTCTTACAGAACCCCACAGGGTGCATGCAATGTTGTAGGGAAGGAGGGAGAGCCAGTGAATCTCCACAAAGAGAATTCAAGCAGTCACCCCTTAGCTGGGTCATTGGTGGTCAAGGTCCAATGTTTTTCAAGAATTCTTATAAATAGAAGCTACAATTAGGGTTCAATTCTGCTCAAAGGGTCAAGAGGCCAATCTAGAGTATTTTCCAGGGACAGAGGCTATGAAGTGTTATAATACCAATAGTCATTCACAAAAAAAGAAAAACAAATGTTCGTCACAGAAGTGGTGGATTAAACTATGTGGAAATGGTTTCTTGACTACAGGACGTTTTAGTGACTTTGATACGACAAGGGACTTTATGAGTCTCCAAAAAAAGAAAGAAATATAATCTACAAAGACTCCAGTTTTATTTCATTGCAATCTTTTTTTTTCTTCTTGTATTTCTTTTCACAATACCCAATCAATCATATCTCTGAGAACAACTCACTAAGAAACATAATTGGGAAATGCTGGTAATAAACTTTGAATTATGGATAATTTTAGAGACACCCACAGAAGAGAAAGCAATAAGTCAACCAATATTGGGCCAGCCAGAGCCAAGGCCCACAGCATCTTGCAGAGAAAGAAAAAGTGTGTCACTGCTATTTTTTTTTAATAGGTCTCTTTTTGGGGTAGAAATTACTGGAATTTACCAGAATCATCTTCCAGCTCTGCTGCACCAAAAAATCAAACTATCATTTAAAGATTTGTTAGACAGTAAAGCCAACCAATTATTTGAAGGAGAAAAACTCAAAAAGCTTAAAATGTGATTAGCTTTGCTGATAAGAGCATGGCATTGAGGTGACCATAAATTGTTGATAACAGCATTATGTAGGCCTATCTGCTGGTGCAACAGGGTCAGAAAGCAAATAAAACAGAATTCTTTCTTATTAGTTCACTAAAGATCCCTTCCAGCTGAGGGCACACAGATAAGGGTCTCTACCTGGAAGTCTCAACAAGAGAGTCACATAGGTTTTATCAGGGCCTTAGGTCATGCAGTCTTAGATTTATAGAGATGGAAGCTGGCTCAGCCTAACCTTCTGTCTCTAAAGTTAAAGAAACATACCCTAGTGGAGCTCGGTGGTACTAAAGGTCACACAGAGGGTTCATGGAAAACCAAGAGTCCAAAAGAGCCAGGCCTTTTATTTACACCCCAGTGCTTTTATCTCTCTACCATCTTTCTTGAATGTGGTCCCCAAGGGGGTAAAAGTCAATTAAGTGCAAGGAGAACATGTCAGGTGTCTGGGAGCAGGCACGTACTAAGAATAGCAATAACAATTTCTCAACATTTACCGAGCACCTAAGATATGCCAGGCATTGAGCTAAAATTTGAATCTCAGCTGGCTCTTAGAAAACCCTCTGAGATATGTGCCTTTGCACTAGCAAGGATGTCAACCTTCAGCAAGGCTCAATGACCCACTCAAGTCCCGCTCAGAGCTGAGGTGCAGTCTTAGCCACTATCTACACAGTCTGCTGAGAACTCATGACACTGATGGGCACCGCTTTAAATAAACAAGTTAACTTCTTTTAGGATTTCCTTTAGCATTTAAGGACAGTCCTAAAACCAACAGCATGAGTGACAGTAACCTCATGAGGTCACTTTGCCTCAGCCCTGGGTCTCAGCAAGAGACCACCTATACCATCTCCCAAACAGTTCTTTTCTTTTTCTCATGCCTGAGAGCGAGTTTACAGAGTTTCTTACACAAGAAAATACTCCAAGAAGCATTTCTCTGTTTTACTGAAAGCCAGAGCACACTTGTCTGTTTACAGAAATAGCATTATAATTTCTGTAACTTTGGTTTCCCCCTAAAAAATGATACTGCAGCCGTTCTCCCATGTCCATGAATAAACACCCTCATCATCACCGTCCCTAAGTGCAGAATGTACCATCACGTGGATGCATGTGATTCAGTCACGCCATGGGGAGGGCCATTCAAACCGTTGCCTGTGTGTGACTATCATAACCAGGACTGCAGTCAACTTTCTAGCAGAATCACCTTGGACTTCTGTTGCATTCTTTCATTATCTGACCATCCCACATAAGGTACTGCAAAGTCCTTTTTTATTTTGAGAGACTCCCTTTCCAAGAAGGCTATGCCAATGGCTATGCTGCCTGGCTGCACAGAGTGTGAGGAGATGCCTTCACTTGACAACCCGTGAAATATCATTGACACAATGACTGACTGTTAAAATAGGGGGGTACACAACGTCTGAGCCACCAGCATTTTTCAGCAGGGCCGCTGCCATAGTCTTTTAACTGGTCTCCCAAATTCAATCCTGCACATCCAATGTGTGCTTCCTCCTGGAGGCAGTCAAGATGATCTCTTTTAAACACAAATTTGGTCATGTCCCCATTCAGCCTAAATCCTACTGATAGCTAGCACAATGCCAAGGACAGGGAAGATGCTTCTTGTGATGGAAGGAGGAATAAAAGGAGAGAGAAAACAGGAAGGGAAAAGAAGAAAGGGAGGGGAGTTAGGTTTTCCATGGGTATCTTCCAGGGAAATGGGAAAAGGAGAGGAAGAACTTAGAGTAGTGAGTGAAGAACTATTGGTCAGAAACTATTTTATTATCTTGAACTTGCTCTAAGCTCAACCACTGGATAAATATTTGTCAGATGCCTATTATGTACCAAGCAACTGTTCTAGAGACCAACCATACAGCAGGGAACAATACAGGTGAGGTCTCAGTTTTCTGGAACTCATGTCCTAGTGGGATAGGAGAGGAGAGAGCAAATAAACAATGAGCAAATATCTGAACAGGACAACTTCAGACTGGAAAGAGTATTCAGAAGTCCATAAGGGAGGTCAGTCATGAAGAGTAAGAGAGGACACTGCCACTTCCAGTGGAATGGTCAGGGAAAGCTTCTCTGAGGAGGTGGCATAGGAGACAGCAACAAGAAGAGCAAAGGGCTGGGTGACGTAGAAGGTGATTTTTAAAAACAAGATGGCGTCAATTTACTCTGAAGCTGAGGTAAATCCTTCCAGTTGGCAGGAAAAAAGTGTCATAGGAATGATCTCCTCAGTCCCTGGATTCGTTTCCTATGACTGTAATAACAACACCCCACAAACAGAGTGGCTTAAAACCACAGTAAATTATTGTCTTACAGTTTTGGAGGCCAAAGTTTTAAATCAAGGTGTTGGCAGGGCCCTGCGCCCTCGGCAGGTGCTAGGGAAGGACCTGTTTCAAGCCTCTCTCTCAGCTGCTGAGGCTCATGGGCTCCTTGGCTTGTAGATTCATCAGCCAGTCCTGATTCCAACATCACAGGACGATCTCCACATTGTCTTCCCTCTGTATATGTCTGTCTCTGTGTCCAAGCTTCCCGTTTTTAAGGATACCAGAGGATTAGGGCCCAGCCTGATAATCCCATTTTAATTTAATTAGCTCTGTAAAGACCGTCTCTCTAAACAAGGTCACATTTTGAGGTACTGGTTTTCCAGGGGACACAATTCATAACAGCATTCATGAGTCAAATATGCCCTTGTGATATAGAGAAGCCAATCAGCTATGATTTTAATACCAATAAGAATATGTATGATTTCAAATGCAGAGGTCAATCAAATTCAGGTACTTGAGAGGTCAGAGAACTGCAAAATGCAACAGAGTCCTAGTGGCTGTGTAGGATCTGTAGACCGAGTTACAAGGAGACCTTGGTACAGACGAACAAATATACCGATTGTGCTAATCAGGCATCACGTGAAGCCAATCTGCGTCCCAGCTGTTATCTCTGGTCCCTGGGAAACTCAGGAACCTGAGAAATGAGCTCACATTTGGTTGGAGAAAGGCAGACCTCTAAGTTTTGAAATGGCACCTGTTACCTGGGTAAGCGTTTTTTAAAGATTTTAAAGATTTTAAAGATTTAGAATTAAGTAAAGGAATGTCTGCGAGCAACAAGCCCAGATGACTTTTTTTACATTAGAAAATTTGTGCTTATTTTCTTATAGAAGTTTTTTGAGAGAAATAAGTTTGATTGAGTTAATCAAACACCCTTATAAATTCCTGTTTGAGATATACACATGAGTAACTCAAGCTTGCAATTGTGATCGATTTTTATTTTATTTTTTATTTTTTTAAAGATTTTATTTATTTATGCGACAGAGATAGAGACAGCCAGCGAGAGAGGGAACACAAGCAGGGGGAGTGGGAGAGGAAGAAGCAGGCTCATAGCGGAGGAGCCTGATGTGGGGCTCGATCCCATAACACCGGGATCACGCCCTGAGCCGAAGGCAGACACACAACCGCCGTGCCACCCAGGCGCCCCTGTGATCAATTTTTAAACCAGTACTGTAACATTTAAGAGACCTTAAGACTCACCATATTTACATAAGTTTAATTTATTAATTTATATGAATTGCTTGAGTACTTAGAAAATTTTGAAAACTCATACAATTTCCACAATAGTCAAAATATGGAAAGAGTCCAGATGTCCAGTGACAGATGAATGGATAAAGAAGACATGGCATATATTGACAATGGAATATTACTCAGCCATCAAAAAAAAGAAATCTTGCCATTTGCAACAACGTGGATGGAACTAGAGGGTATTATGGTAAGTGAAATAAGTCAATCAGAGAAAGACAATTATATGATTTCACTCATATATGAAATTTAAGAAACAAAACAGAGGATCATAGGGGAAGGGAGGGAAAAATAAAAAGACGAAATCAGAGAGGGAGACAAACCATAAGAGACCCATAGGAAACAAACTGAAGGTTGCTGGAGTGTGGGGGTGGGGGGATGGGGTAATTGGATGATGGGCATTAAGAGGGCACATGATGTAATGAGCACTGGGTGTTATATGCAACTGATAAATCACTGAACTCTACCTTTGAAACTAATACACTAAATGTTAATTAACTGAATTTAAATAAAATAAAAAGAACCACTCTAAAAGAGCCAAAAAAAAAAAAGAAAGAAAACTCATACAATGAATAAAATGAAATTCTTAAAAAGGAAATTGAATACAGTTAGCTAATAAATTAAGTTTAAAATGTTTAAAAAGGCTTAATTAACTAAGTTTAATAAATGAGCTCAAATAGGAAACAAAATCTCCTTTAATGAGATTGCTAAAATGTGAGATTTATAAATAGGATAATGAGATTTAGAATTTGGAATTAAAAAGTGTGAGGAAAAATTAAAGTGTAATTTTAATAAATTGAATATTTTTTTTAAAACTACTGAATAGTTTTTATGCCCTTCAGGATGTCACAATACTCACATTAATGCAAAAAAACAAACCCCCTCAGCCCAAAGATCAGCACAGAAATAATAGAAAACTCTTGTTTTGCTGTGTCAGATTTTCCTCCTCAAAATAGGATGGTTGCATGGCGTGTGTATGTTTGTGTGTCTGTGTGTTTGTGTCTGTGTGTGCACGCGCGCATGTGTTTGCCATGTTCATTTGAGTCATTTCTTATGCACTTGCCTCACATCAATCTAATGAGCGGAAGGACTCTTTCCCTTGCTAGATACTCCACAAGGCTAGAGAATCTGTTCACCACCCCCATGCTTTCGATTTGGGATTGAGCAGTCACCCCACTGCCTCCGGACAGCATGGCCTTTCTCCTAGATGGCCGGCCTTCCCGGGCTGGAAGCAACCTTTGACCGTGCTTTCCACCCACAGGACGGGAGGCGCAGGCTGGCTGCGTGGCCGGGCTCCCCAGTCACACTGGCTGCCGGTGGGTGGTGGGTAAGTCAGCGAGAAAGCTCATTTTCTCCCTGGCTTTCTGGAGTGAGTGGCTGTGTTGGCAGCATTCTGGGCCCAAATGACACAGAAGTGCCCCTGCTCCAGCCGAAGGGCCAAACGAGCAACAATTCCAAGCCCTAACTCATGTGCCCTCAAGAAAGTTCAGCCCACAGCGTGCGTCTTACACACAGCTCTTGCAACGTCTGAGCGACTGTCGGGGGAGAGATAAAAATGGGTTGACTTTAAGCCTTGAGAAGAGGGGATTAATCCTACCAAATGGGGTGGGGTGGGGGCCTTGGATAATGACCGGGATGCCTTAATGGTGTGTCTCTGCAGACCGAGACGCAGTCTTTATGGCCCTGCTAGGGCAGGGATAAACCATGGGCCCCGTAATAGCTTCCTCCAAAGGGTTATGATAATCCTAACTGTTGTCTGAGCTGAGCGAGTAACAGTGAAAATGGATGAAAAGTATATGTTTATGTCCTTCCTATTAAATCCAGCGCTATAAACACAAGGCAGTAAAGTTGATAGCAGCACTGACAAATGTTTCCTTTGGAAGAGCACCAAGAAGGTTAAAACAACAAAGAAAAAGGCAACAGCTCTTGGTCCTGGAGTTTCTCATTCAGCTTTCTCCCTGCCTCTGCCTGTCCCTCTCCCTGCATTCAGTTTAACTTCAAAAATACACTGTGGGGCTGGGAAGGAGAATGTGCGAGAGTAGATCTTTCTCTTTCTGGGCTGGGAGTTTTGCTCTGAGGTGACCTTGGAGCTGGTCCTGCAGGCTGACACTCTCCCCAAAACGTCACCCGCATGTACTCCAATAATAGTCTGCTCTTCTAGCTAAAGGGGAAAACCCTGTTTGCCCCTGAGAGCTCCGAAGTGAGTATATAATTTAGAATTTCTCTGAGTTTCTCAGAGAAAATATCCAGGACTGGGATAAGGGTGATATAGGTGAGACACACACTTGGGGGGCAAAATAGAAGGCGGTGAGAAATACCAATAATAAGGATAAATAACATTTTAATGCAGTCCTTTTTAAAACTAGAAGCATCAAACTATAGCCCCTGTGTTGGTCACCTGTTTTTGCGAATGAAATTGTATTGGAAGCGGAGGGCCAGGATGAGGGTAAGGCAAGTGAGGAAGGGTGGTATAACTGCAGGGTCGCATCCTATCTTTATTGGAAAATTCAGTAAAATCATGGATTTTGATGATTAAAAAATATTAAAGTACTATGTATCTTGATTGCTGAGCTTTTTGGCACCCCCTTAAATTCACCCCTGAGTGAGGACCTCACACTACTTATCCTGGTCCCAACCCTGCAGAGCTCACACCCCAACCTGTCCATAGTTTCCCCATAACTTGATACTACTCTTCCTATTTACAGACACTGTTCTAAGGACTTTGTTAATACATGTATTCTCTCACCGAATTCCCCATTTCATGTGTAAGCGGAGGCCCAGAGAAGTCAAGTAAGCTGCCCTCAGTCACACAGCTCATCAAGTAGAGATTTACAGCGGGGCTCAACCACCACTCCCTTCTCCCTCCCGGAATTTTTTTTTTTTTTTGGTCTCCTCTTTTCCATTTATAAATGTATTCTGTCCATTTTCTCAGCACATGGTGATTTCTTAATCCAATTTACCCGGCCTTTATACTGGTAAGTTATTTCCACCGTCAGACACAGATGGCTTTATAGGAGACCAGCCAGCTAAGTGCACTGCCTAAGAATGCAATAAAACTTGTTTTTCTAACCAGCTAGATTGGTTTACGTGATGAGATAAATACTGTGCTAAGAGCAACTCCCAGCCCTGCTCCGGGAGAGAGCTGTTGCCCCACTTGGGCCGCTCAGGAACACGCAGGCACCCCCTTCCCGGGACTCTCGGGAACCAAGGGCGCCCGGCAGCAGCTCCTCGCCCTCCTGTAAACGTGGTTATTCTGCGGCCCAGCAGGCGCTGCGGCCTGGGAAGAGGCTGTCCAGGGCCGCCCCATCATCTGCTCTCTCCTTGAACGGCTGCCGTAGACACTATCTACTCTCCCAACTTGTTTCCCTTCTGGAGAAGGAAGGATGCAGGTGGCACCTTAAGAACAGTTCTGATGAACTATTATCGTCCTCGCCACTAACATTTATCAGGGCTTTGGAAGGCAGGACAGGGTTCTCCCCATTCACCCCGTGCCCAGTCCTCCATATATGCTACCCCACTTCACAGGCTTCCAGGACAGCATTGCTCCGAGCATGGGGGGCAGACAACCACCAGCAGAATCATTGGTGAGGCAAGTGAATGAGCCGTACCGAGCCCCTTGGACTCATGACGGCGGAGCCCGGACATCTACTCCTGTAACAAGAACCCCAGGCTGCTTGTGTGCACCTTGACTGGGAAACCCTTATGCCCATTCGAAAGATGTGAAGAGCAAGGCTCAGAGACATTATGTCATCTGTCTAATGTCAACTCTAGATGGGGTGGAGTCCCCTGGGTCCCAGCTCTATCCGACTCCAAGGCTTGAGCTCTTCACCCCTGGCTCTACTGCAGTTTGCATTTTTATGTCTGCTCAGCCTGTCCCTTGTCAAATTCAACAACGCCATCCCGAAATGTTTTCCATTTTGTGGGAGTCACCCTAAAAGAATCATTGCCGAGTGAGTAATTGTCTTGTGTTTCCTTGAAAGAAGAACCTGGGAAAAGGATTTGGGGACAACGGGTTTATCTGGAAGCAATCTCAGAAAATGGGAGAGTGTAAGCAGGGAGAGCGAGCCACAGGGGAAGAGAAAGCCAATGTAAGGGGGAACTGTCATTGGTACTCCTGTGAGCACTGGGGGCTCCAAGCTCCTGGGACCTCCTGAGCAGATGGCATGCCTACAGAAGTGTCCGGAAACCTCCCATCTCCCTTTGGTTTAAAGGGTGGCTCCAGAGGCATTAACACACATACACACACATGTGCATGCCTGCATACCAGTGCTTCTGGGTGTCGTGTGTCCCAGCTGAATGAGCTCCCACGGGAAGGCCCCGGGGCAGAATGCAGAGATGGGTACACTTGAGGTGGAACGTGTGGCTCAAGGTGCACCTGAACTTCCATGGAACAGCCCTCATGGCTTTGGCTGAAACCAGAAGCAGGTTGAGGGGTTGTGACTTGGGGACCAGAGTTTCCTGCTATCCGGCTAGACTGAATACATTACTGATCCTGTCAATCAAGAAGGTAGTACAGGGAGATGATAGGGCATGTTGAATAATCCACAAACCATGTGAGGGTGTGCTTGGCAAACTGGTCCCTTGCAATGCAAGACACAGTTAAGATGACCTTCTTTGACCATTGACCCAGAAGGAGCTGGAAATCAGTTTGGCTTCCTACACACCAGTTCCTCCTGGTTTTGCTTCCTGCTGGAAATCAAGAGAGACCCTTCACTGAAGAAAAAGAAGATGGTATTCCACCTGCTTCCTCCACGCAGGCACTTAAGCACCTGAGCACGGTTGCAGGAAGCAAAGCTACCACCGTGCTGGCTGGTCTCACTGGAGAGTCACACTTGCAAAGCTCAGGAGGGCACCGAGAACTTCCAACTGATTGCATCTCTCTGGTATGTTTTCTTCCCCAGTGTCTCCATGGTTCTTTCACGCCTTCTCCTTCCCTGACCCCCCACACTGCTCTCTCTCGAACAGTGCCCTGAGACAATGTCCTTCCTGATACTTCAGGAAGAAGCTGGAAACCATAGGATAAGAACTCCACCACCACGCTCACCAGCTGACATGCAGGCAGACCCCGGTCTCTGCTCATGGTTTCTGTTCTAGTCAGGGAAAGGTTGTTATCCCCTAGAATAAAGGTGTCCTCTGGATGCTTCCCCTTCGTTAGAGCTCAGACCCATTCCTTCCCATGTCAATATCACCCTGCTACTGGATCCTTCCCAAGAGTAGACATACTTGGAGTGAATCTCTCATCCTTTAAAAAAATCATCCCACTGAATCCCAGGACCCCCAGCAGACACCAGAGCGTTCCTCTGCTCCCCTTCTCATGAGTGGTCTCATTCTGGGTCACACTGTGTCCACGTCCTCAAAACCAGTTCCCTTTTCCACTGACTCGACTAGACAGCCATCCCCCAGGTGAAGCCACACCTCAGCATCACCAGGGATCCTCATGCTCACCAGGTCAGAGAGCCCATCTCTGACGTCATTAGTCCCAGGGACCCTCATGCTCACCAGGTCAGAGAGCCTGTCTCTGACGTCATTAGTCCCAGGGACCCTCATGCTCACTATGTCAGAGAGCCTGTCTCTGACGTCATTAGTCCCAGGGGACCCTCATGCTCACCAGGTCAGAGAGCCCGTCTCTGACGTCATTAGTCCCAGGGACCCTCATGCTCACCAGGTCAGAGAGCCCATCTCTGACGTCATTAGTCCCAGTTTCTCAGCACCTTCCAGTGTGTCTGGTCATGCTCTCCTCAAAACCCTCTCTCTTGACCTCCAGTCGACCATTTTCTCTGGTCTCTCCCACTTGACAGCTGCTGCTCGGGGTCCTAACATGATTCTGCACCATGGACCCCCAATCTGACTTTCCACCCTACCCACAGTACGGCAGCAGAAAATCTGGGTTCCCTCATGATCTCTGTGTAGTTTCATCTAGTCCCACAATTTCAAATATCACTGATAGGCCACTGGCGCCCAACTTTTACCTCCAGACTCTTAATATTCCCCACATGGCTAAAGATACCCAAACCTCAAACCCAGCACACCCCAGGGACTGGTAAGGCTCCATGTCTTGATCTGCACGGTGCTCTCGTGAGTGTATTCACTTGGTAAAAATTCATCACTGATGACGGTTGTGCTTTTCTGTCTATAGCTTACACTGCAATTAAAAGGTTTGTTTGTTTGTTTTTAATTTACATTCTCGAACCATGCCCTCAATTGCTCTTTTCTGCAAACTTGCTCCTCACACTCTCCCAAAGAAACCCAAAATCCCAATATTATTCTTGATTATTCTCTTCCCACATCCAGTCCAACTGTAAGTCCTGCACTGTCTGCTTCTAAAACAAGTTAGCCCTGGCCTCGCCATCTGGTCAGGCCCCCAGCACCTCGCCCCGAGTTACTAAAACAGTTTCTCTCAGGCCATCCTAGCCCCCGTCTTCCATTCTGCTCCAGTATGAGCCGCCAGCGCTTACAAAAGCTGTAATTGAATCCTGCTACATCCCCTTCTCTCCACTCACCAATGAAAACATGCCGAGGCCCAACCATCCATCTTTCTTAAGTTTCTCAAAACCATCGATTTCCACCTCCAAGCCTTTGCTTCAGCTGCTTCTGCTGTTTACGTTGCCCTTTCACCTGGCCTTGCACCACTGGCTCCTTCTGGTCAACCAGAGATCGGATTAAACGTCCTGTTTCCACAGAGGCCTATGCTGACTACCTACCCTAAACTAGTCCCCTCATAACTCTCCAGCACTCATCTATTTTTTTTCCCACAGAGTATTTAAGACCACTTGACAATGTTTATATTCTGTTTCCCACCACTGTCTAGAGAGTAATTTCCCCCAAAGCAGAGATGTCTGTCAGCCTCTGCATCTCCCTAACCCCTTTTAAAACAGTGTCTGACCTTATGGTACATGTTTAATAAATATATGTTGAGGGGCACCTGGGTGGCTCAGTCGTTTGAACATCCGACTCTCGGTTTCAGCTCAGGTCATGATCTCGCGGTTGTGGGATTGAGCCCCACATTGGGCTCTGAGCTCAGTGTGGAGTCTGCTTCAGATTCTTTCTCCCTCACCCTCCCACTCTCTCTCTCTCTCAAATAAATAAAATCTTTTAAAAAAGGAAAATAAAATATATGTTAAAAGAAATGAACTGGTACAGCCCCACCAAAATGCACAGAACCTAGCGAAGATATCTATCAACCTATCTACCTACCTACTTACCTACCTACCTACTTACCTATCTATCTATAGAAATATATGTCACCCCCACTTTCTGTCACATTCCTTAGAGATGTAGGGATCTTATGATAAGTTAGCAAAGGGTAAGTGAGGCTTCTGGAAAGCACTGACGGAACTCATGCAGTTACTTCTGTTCCTTCCAAAATCTCATAAAATACTGTAAAGATACAAAAAGCTATGAACTCACAAGGACAAAGACAACAGAAGATAAGATGCCAATAGTTGAAAGACAGCAACAAAATTATTCTTAACACAGAGGCTGGACCTAGAAGTATATGGCTTATGGGAGAGGCAATAAGGAGGCCGGTTTGTAATGCTGAGCCCCAGAAAGATTCAGGAATTGAGGCACCACCATCTCAAAAGGAAGGGGCTAGGGATGAGGCTAAAAAGAGAAGAATTAGCTCAACGTTCGTGAAAAGGACACTGAGACTTCCCGGGGACCAACCTCAACAACTCACTGCTAGGCTGGGACCCATTCCGACCCCCAAGAGTTAATAGGATTTTTATATCTGGAGATATCAAACCAGGCATGTTTTCCAATCATGAAAACTCAAGGCATAATAAAGACTCAGGGATGGCACTGAACAGAAAATAGGGATGCGGTAAAATTCTGCACACCAATAATGAGACCCCTATCCATTCTGTCCACCATGGCTCCTGTGATCATCCTGGGAGCTGAGTTTATACTTCCCAAGGCAGGAGCCTGCAGGATTCCTGAGTTGAGAAACTGACGGGTCCCAGAGGAAAAAAACCCTCCAGACACGGCCATTTGAGGATTGTCGAGACAAAATGGTGGTAATGTGCCTGGTTACCTTGCAGTGAAGCCACCAATCCCTTCCTGCCAAACACACACTCCAAACACACATGCATGCCCATGCGAGTCACACACTCCAGATACGCACGTTCCCCAAATACACAAACACATCCCCACCCCCACACATATCCCAAAGACATATATACACACACGTCCCCAACACACATAATCCAAATGTGCACACATATCACATAAACACAGAGAAATATGAAACACTACACTTATCTCAACATGCACACATACCTCAACACACACACACAAGCGCCCCAAACACACCCACTCAACTTTCGAGCAGCTATTTCCCCTATTTCTTAAAATATGAACGAGCAAGGAAAGACAACCAGCTTCTTGAATAAGTCCCTGAAAATAAAAGCTTAGTACCAAAACAGAGCAGTTCTGGGGGCAGGGGAAGAACTCAGAAGAAAAAAGTGCAGGAAACAGAATTACATTTCCAAATACCATAATCACAGTACTTGGAGAGATAGAAAGGATATTGTATCCATGAAACCAAAACAGACTTCTATAGAAGGAAACATTGTGAAAAAACAAATACCTAGAAACTTAAAATAGGATTAAAAAAATCAGTTCAGAAAATGGAAGAAGCAGTTGAGAAAAATCTCTCAGAATGTATAACAAAGACAAGAATAGGTAAAATTAGAGGCTCAATTCAAAGTCCAAAATGGAAGGCTCAGAAGGAGTAAACAGGAAAAATAAAAGAAGGGAATCCATCAATGATATGAAACTAGAAGATGTGCCAGAATAGCAGAAAATGAATTTTTAGAACGCAAGAGCCCATGGATGCCCAGACCGAGCAACGGACTGAAAGTCCACTTTAATCATTAGGACACCTCAGAACACTACAAACTGAGAGACCAAAGGACTCCCTGAGACACACACACGCACACGCACGCACATACACCTATGTGGCTAAGGACTTCCTCAGACACAAATGTATGCACATACGCATATAGACATATGCATACCACCTACAAAAGATCAAAAATCAGCTTTAGACTTCTCAACAACAAACCTGAAGGTTAAAAGGCAATAGAGCAAGATCTCAAATTTTCTGAGAAATAATTACTTCCAATCCAGAATGACACACCCAAATCAAGTGTTAATCAAACGTAACAATAAAATGTTTACATTTTCAGCTATGTAAAGCATTTGTCTTGTTTGCATTCCATACGGCAGGATACTAGGGGATTTGTGACACTGAAATGAGCAAGCAAACCAAGAATAATTTCCAAACGATCCAGGAAAGAGAAGACCAATCACAAGAGGAAAAGAAATCCCGGGAAGGGAATTGTGCCATGGGCCTCCAGGACAACCAGCTCAGGTTGGTACAGAGCAAAGACTCTAGGAAATAAAAATGATGTCTTATCTCATGTGATGATCTATATTGAAAATGGCCTTAGAGTTTTATCAGAGTGTTTGAGAAAAAGTTATCAACAAGTACCCAGAAAGCTAAACAAATTAAAAGAAATAATCAAAGCAATTATCATCTCCAGGTTGTACAGGAAAGCAAGAATTAACCATATCTATTATTCACTCGATGGCTCAGCAGTCAACATACCTAAATAATAAAAATAATAAGAGTACAGAATAGTAATTGGACCAAAAATTATGATATAACAATAATCGAAGAATGAGGAAAGGGAAATCTTCTATGTGGGCTTGTGTCTGTGTGGGAGAGTATATAAGAAAATGAATCTATCATCTTCCATTCCAGGAAAGCTATAAATAGTCTAAAATACATAAGTCAAGAAATAAGCAAGATAACTCTATTTCTTAAAAATGTATAAGTGCCATTATGAAAAATAGCTAAAAAGATGAAAGAGTTTTTCCTCCAAAAAGGGAAACCCGGGAATAGGGCAGTGACTTGTGTTGTACATTTATTACTTCAGTAATATTAAAAATTAAATTAAAAAAAGAACAAAGCAAAATATAAAGGAAGCATTTAGCAAGGGAAGGCATATCATCAGAGTGAGGTAGAAAGCTGGACCCACCGTAGATAAGCTTCCCTGTGAAGGGGCCAAGAATGAAGAACTGTAAGTAGATAAAATGGGGTTTAAGTGCATAAAGCTCAATGTCCTCACTTTTCATGCTCGCCTCTTGCCATATCATCACAACAGTAAAAACAGCAGCTCGCATCCATCAAGGGCTAACCGGGAACAGAGGAGGGTGCTGAGCAGTTTCCTAACATGAGCTAATTCCATTCTCAAACAACCCCTAAGACAGAATAAGATTCTATCATTTTTCTACTTTCCAATGAGTAAACCAAGGCCCAGAAAGGATAAATAACAGATCCAAGGTCAGTGCAATTCCCTCTTGTGTCTGAATGAGAGGGGAATGAGAAGGAGAAACTACATGTATCTCCTTTTCTGCCTTTCCAAAAAATAAATAAATAAATAAATAAATAAATAAATAAATAAATTTTTATTTTATTTATATAAATTTATATAAATAAATTTTATTCCCAGCAAATTTTAAATGCTGGGAAAACATGGGGAAAGATCAAGCTTATGGGGACTGAAGCCAACTCAGAGTGGGGGCTGCGTGAAGAGGGGGAAGGTGGGAGAACATGCTAAAACAACAAAAACCAAGGCTGCTTAAAGCCAGACACAAATCTGTCCACTCATTAAGGAGGAAATTGCCAAGCTTGAAGCATTTATAAATCACCCCAAATTAATCACCCATTTAAGGACAATCCCATAAAAAAATAAAAGGGACCACAGCAGGCTGCTCTGGAGAGATAAATGGCTTTGCAGCCTCATCTGGGTATGCAAATTTGAGGATATCAGCAGGCCCTTTCCGAATGATAACTTGGTTTATTTTAGAGGGGACAGCCCATTGGGAAACAGAGCCGAAGACCTGGGGAGAATTCTGAAGACCTGGGGTGAGTTATGTATCAAAGCTAGGGTAGCTTTTCTAAGAAACTTGTATGCCATGGGCACAGAAGGCAGGTGGGCAGTCCCATGACTCATCCTTGGGACTGGCACTACAATGCAGTCAGTGAAATGAGTGACTGAAAGCCATGACTGAGATAGCTTCTTTCCTCCATCGTGGTCCATTTATTTCATTTCATTGTTTCATTTATTTCTCTCTCACCTTTTTCAATGCCACTGTCTTACTAATGGAGGGCAGAAAGTTGCAATAGTTTTAGGAATGGCTAGAAGTGTCAGTGTTAATGAGTCTCTTCTTTTTTTAAAGGGGAAACAGAGACCCAGTGTAATGGGTCGAATGGTAGCCCCTAAATGTTATGTCCACCTCCTAGCCCCCAAACGTGTGAATATGACCATATTTGAAATCAGTCTTTGAAGCTAGAATTAAGGGTCTCAAGATGAGATCATCATAGATTATCTGGGTGAGCCCTAAATCCAATAAGCATCCTTAGACAAAGAGAAGACACAGAAGACTAAAAGACTGCGCAAAGATGGAGGCGCACACTGGAGGGAAGCAGTCACAAGACAAAGACTGTCTGGAGCCCCCAGAAGGGAGAAGAGGCAAGGCAGTCTTCTCCCTGAGAGACTTTGGAGGAGGTGTGGCCCTGAGGACAACTTGATTATGGACTTCCAGCCTCCAGAACTGTGAAAGAATATATTTTTACTGTTTTAAACCACCCAGTTTGTGGTAGAATTTCAAGCTCAAAACTACCGGTCAAAGTCCCGGATTCTAGAAGTGAGGAAAACAAGTAATAGAAAGTGGCATGGTCTTCTAACAGTCACAGTTCCTGGTGATAAGGAAGGGACCTGCAGGACTTCGAGCAAGTTATGAAACTTATCAACCCTCAGTGTTCTCATCTAGAAAATGGTGAGAACAACACCTGCCCAGTAAAGTTGTCAGGATGATCAAATGGAAGAAAGTATGTAAAACTATACCACATTGCCTGATCTAGAATAACTGATGACCATATGGTCACTTGAATCCATCATCTCATCCTTGGTCTACTAGAAAAGCTATTTCTTTTAACATCAATCCACCTCAGACTTCATTCCAAAATGCCTTAAACACTGCCTTTTAAAAAATATATAACCTAAGAGTTTAATTTGGTTTATTTCTAGGCTCTTAATTCTGTTCTTTGGTTAATGCGTCTGTTTTTATGCCAGTGCCATATTGTTTTGATTATTACAACATTGTAGCATAATTTGAAATCACAAAGTGTGAGACTTCCAGCTTTGTTCTTTTTTTTCTCAAGATTGCTTTAGCTATTCAGGGTCTTTTGTGTTCTATGTGAATTTTAAAATTGTATTTTTCTATTTTTGTGAAAAATGCCATTGAAATTGTGATAGAAACTGCACTAAATCTATAAATCTACAAATCTATAAATGTAGTATGAACATTCTAACAATACTAATTCTTCAGATCCATGAACATAGTCTATCTTTCCACTTATCTGTGTTGTCTTCAATTTCTTTCATTGATATCTTCATTTTTGGTGTATAGATCCTTTACCTTCTTGTTTAAATTTATGTCCAGGGAGATTGTGGTGACAAAGCCATGGAAACATGTCACATAAACTGCCAGAATTATATGTCATGCTGTTTCCTCAGCAAATTATTTTTCCTGGGGGGACTTGGCCGTTAATATATTGCACCTGTGGGGCCAACTGTGAGGTAGCTTGTTCCTATGGACACACATGAAGATTATATGAGGGTGAAGGACTGCCTTGGTAATGAACATCCCCAACCCCAACAATGCCAGCTGCCTCTTCAAGACCTACTCAAATCAGACTCTGGAAATAACAATTGGATTGAGGTGACAAAATCTAGAAAGTGCTAATCCACGTTTAGTTGGAAATGAGCTGGCAAGCATAAACCATTTTTTCACATCTTGTAAAATGAGATCATTCTTTAATTCCATGAAAGTAGATACCTCCTCCCTCTGATCTCCTTTATAGGACAAGGTAAGTTGCATTAATGTACCATTTATCACTGTGTGAAACATGGTCCCTCTGGATAGGGCATCAAATAATATTAAATTTAAAAACACAAAGAGGAGGTTCTGGTCCAAGATGGCAACCTAGGAAGACCCTGAATTAACCTTCTCCACAGATCACACCAGATTAAACCTATTTAAAGAGCAAGTCCTCCTAAAGGAAGAACTGAGAGCTAATTGAACAGCTTCTGCAGGGCGCCTGGGTGGCTTAGTTGGTTAAGCATCTGCCTTCAGCTCAGGTCATGATCTCAGGGTCCTGGGATTGAGCCCCGTGTCAAGCTCCCTAATCAGTGGGGAGCCCGCTTCTCCCTCTCCCTCTGCAGCTACCCCAGTTGTGTTTGCTCTCTCTCTCTGCCAAATAAATACATAAAATCTTTTTTAAAAATGAACTGCTTCTGCATAACAAAAGATAGAATGACAAAAAGAACAGTAAGAGAGATGGGGAGACAAAGGGAACCCACACACCCAATGCAGCAAACTGCAATAGAAAGGAATAATACTGAGGGATGAGGGGCAAATTCTTCTGTCCTTGGGTGAAGAAAAAAAAAGCTGTGGTTTAGAAGAGCAACTAACATATAAAAGAGACGACACTAGAACTCAGCCAAATAGCAGAGGAGCTGCTGGAACCCCCTCAGTCAGAGGGACTGGCCAGCAGCATGGTTGATGCTCCCCCTCCCCTTTCCAAGTCCAGACCAGAACAGTGCCCAGACCCCACAGCCAGCTGGTTGCTCTGGATGCACCTGGGCACAGAAAAATGTTGCAGTTTAAAAAGCAACAAGCATATAAAAAAGCCACCCCTAGAGCTCTACCAAATGCTGCTGGAACTCTCTCCGGGAGGAAGAGGCTGGCTGACATGGTCTATGCTCCCTCTCCACTGCGCAGATCAGTACAGGGTTCAGACACCGTAACAGACCTATTGTCTCAGTGATCCCTAGGTCACTAGCCCACACCAGCCCCAGCCATCCTACCAAGGCAGCCGCAGGACGCCCTTGGTTAGCACTCACTACAGCCACAAGCCTTCATGCCAAGGTGACACAGGTGCAAAGCACCCCAGAACATTCCAGGGTCGTACTACTTTAGCTTCTAATGGCTTGCCAAGGCAGCAGGAAACTTGTTTGAGGAAATAATAGCTGAGAACTTACCTAATCGAGGGATGGAAATAGACATCCAGGTTTAAGAAGCACAAAATGTTCCAAACAAAATGAACCCAGGGAGGTCAGCATCACAACACATATTAATTAAAATGTCAAAGATTAAAGATAAAGAGAGGGGAACCCTCTCACACTGTTGGAGGGAATGCAAGCTGGTGCAGCCACTCTGGAAAACAGTATGGAGGTTTCTCAAAAAGTTGAAAATAGAGCTACCCTATGACCCAGCAATTGCACTACTAGGTATTTACCCAAAGGATACAAACATAGTGATCTGAAGGGGCACTTGCACCCCAATGTTTATAGTAGCAATGTCCACAATAGCCAAACTATGGAAAGAGCCCACATGTCCATCGGCAGATGAATGGATAAAGAAGACATGGTATATGTACATATATATATATATGTATACACACACATACACAATGGAATATTACTTAGCCAACAAAAAATGAAATCTTACCACTTGCAACAATGTGGATGGAACTACAGGGTATTATGCTAAGCAAAATAAGCTAGTCAGAGAAAGACAATATCATGTGATCTCACTTATATGTGGAATTTAAGAAACAAAACAGAGGATCATAGGGGAAGGGAGGGAAAAATAAAATAAGGTGAAATCAGAAGGGAGACAAACCTTAAGAGACTCTTAATCATAGGAAACAAACTGAGGGTTGCTGGAGGGGAGAGTGGTGGGGGGGATGGAGTAACTGGGTGATGGGTGTTAGGAGGGCACGTGATGTAATGAGCTCTGGGTGTTATATGCAACTGATGAATCACTGAACTCTACCTCTGAAACTAATAATACACTATATGTTAATTAATTGAATTTAAATAAAATTTAAAAAAGAAAATATTAAAAATAACCAATGACAGTTGAAGAATACCATAGTTGAAACGAAAAATACACTAGAAGGAATCAACAGAAGGTTAGAAGGCGCAGAAGAACATATCAGCAATCTGGAAAACAGGGTAAAAGAAAGCACCCAAATTGAATGGCGAAAAGAGGAAATAATTTTAAAAGTGAGATAAATTAAGAGATCTCTTGAACAACATCAAGTGACATTCACATGATAGGGGTCCCAGAAGAAGATGATAGTGAGAAAGGAGCAGAATATTTGTTTGAGTAAATAATAGCTGAAAACTTACCTAATCGAGGGATGGAAATAGACATCCAGGTTCAAGAAGCACAAAACATTCCAAACAAAATGAACCCAGGACGGTCCACATCACAACACATAATAATTAAAACGTCAAAGGGTAAAGATAAAGAGAGAATTCTAAAAGCAGCAAGACACAAGCAACAAGTTATGTGCAAGCAAAACCCTATAAGGTTGTCAGCTGATTTTTCAGGAGACTTTTCACGCCAGAAGGGAAGAGCATGCTATATTCAAAGTGCTGAAAGAAAAAACCTACAACGGAGAATACTCTCCCAGCAAGGTTACCATTCAGATTTGGAGGAGAGAGAAAGAATTTCCCAGACAAAGAAAAGATAAAGGAATTTATCGCCACTAAACCAGCCTTACAAGAAATGTTAAAAGAACTTCTTTAAATGGAAAAGAAATGGTTGTAATTAGATATAAGAAAAATATAAATTAAAAAATGTAAAGTATGACAGTATATATATGTGTGTGTGTGTGTGTGTGTGTGTGTGTGTGTGTGTGTGTGTATATATATATATATATATAAAGTGTGGGGGAAGAAGCAAAAAAAAAAGTTATATTAGTATGTGTTTGAACTTAAGTGACCAGCAACTTAAATAGACTGCTGTATACTTAATATGATATATGAACCTCATGAAAATCACAAACCCAAAACTTATAATAGATAAACAAAAAAGAAAAAGAAAACCAAATATAACGCTACAGAAACTTAACGATCACAAAGGAAGAACAGAGAAGAACTATTTTAAAAACCCCAGAAAACAATTAACAAAATGGCAATAAGCACATACCTAATAATAAATATTTTAAATGTAATGTAAATGGCTTAAGTGCTGCAAAGGACGTAGAGTGGCAGATAAAAAAAACAAGACCTATCCATATGCTGCTGACGAGAGACTCCCCTAAGACCTAAAGACATATACAACTGAAAGTAAAGGGTTGGAAAAACATTTACCATGCAAATGGGAGTGGGGAAAAAAACAGGTTAGCAATACTTATATCAGACAAAATGTACTTTAAAACAAAGACTACTGAGGGCATCTGGGTGGCTCAGTCAATTAAGCATCTGCCTTAGGCTCAGGTCATGATCCCAGGGTCCTGTGATCAAGTCCCACAACGGGCTCCCTGCTCTGCAGGGAGTCTGCTACGCCCTCTGCCCCTCCTCTCACTTGTTTTCTCAATCTCTCTCAAATAAATGAATAAAATCTTAAAAAAACAAAACAAAACAAAGACTAACGAAAGACCAAAAAAGGCATTACATAATGATAGAGAGATCAATCCAACAAGAGGACATAATAGTTATAAATATAATCTATGCATAAATATATATGCTGCCAACATCGGAGCACCTAAATACATAAAGCAAATACTAACAGACATAAAGGGAGAAATGTACGGTAAAACAGTAATAGTAGGGGACTTTAACACCCCAATTACATCAATGGATATATCATCCAGGCACAAAATGAGTAAGCAAACAGTGCCTTTAAACAACACATTAGGCCAGATGGACATAACAGATAAATATAGAACATTTCATCCCAAAACAACAGAATACGCACTCTTTTCACATGCATGTGGAGAGTTCTGCAGAAGAGATCACATGTTAGGCCACAATACAAGTCTCAATAAATTTAAGAAGACTGAAATTATACTATGCAACTTTTCCAACTGTAACAGTAAGAAACCAGAAAGCAATCACAAGGAAAAAAACTGGAAAAAATACAAATATGTGGAGGATAAACAACATACTACTAGCAACCAATAGGCCCATGAATAAAATGGAGACAAATGAAAATAAAAGCACAATGGTCCAAAATCTTCAGGATGAAGCAAAGGCAGTTTTAAGAGGGAAATATATAGCAATACAGGCCTACCTCAAGAAACAAGAAAAAGCTCAAAGAAATAATTTAACCTTACACCCAAAGGGACTAGAGAAAGAAGAACAAATAAAGATCAAAGTGAGTAGACGGAAGGAAATAATAAAAATAAAAACAGAAAGAAATGACATAGAGACTCAATTTATACACATATATATATAAAATCAATGAAACCAAGAGCTGGTTCTTTGAAAAGGTAAAAAAATAAATGATAAACTCTTAGCCAGACTCATCAAAATCAGAGAGAGAGAGAAAGAGATAAAGGACCCAAATAAATAAAATCAGAAGCAAAATGGGAGTAACAATTGACACCACAGAACTACAAAGGATTATAACAGCATATGATGTAAAATTATGTGCCAACAAATTATACAACCTAGAAGCAATGGATAAATTCCTAGAATTACACAATCTTCCAAAACCTAGTCAGGAAGAAATAGAAAATCTGAGCAGACCAATTACTAGTAACAAAATTAAATCGGTAGTCAAAAAAACTACCAAAAAATAAAAGTGTAGGCCCAGATGGATTGACACACAAATTCTACAGAATATTTAAAGAAGAATACCTATTCTCCTCAAACCATTACAAAAAAACAGAAGAAAAAGGAAACCTTCCAAATACATTATATGAAGCCAGCACTACCCTGATACCAAAACCAGATACAGACACCACAGAAAGAGAGAAAGAGAGAAAAGAAAAAAAAAAAAGAAAAGAAAAGAAAAGAAAAGAAAAGAAAAGAAAAGAAAAGAAAAGAAAGGAAAGCAAAACTACAGGCCAATATCTCTGATGAACCTAGATGCAAAAATCCTTAACAAAATATTAGCAAACATTATTCAACAACACATTAAAAGGATTATTCACCACAATCAATTGGGATTTATTCCAGGGATGCAAGGATGGCTTAGTATTTGCAAATCCATCAATGTGATACACCACATCAAAAAAATTGTCTGATGATCTCAATAAATGTGAGGAAAGCATTTGACAAAATTCAACATCTTCTCATGATAAAAACTCTCAACAAAGTGAGTTTAGAGGGGGCATAGCTCAACATCAAGGCCCTGTATGAGAAATCCACAGCTAACATCATACTCAATGGTGAAAATCTGAGAACTTTTCTTCTAAGATCAGGAGGATGATGAGGATGTCCATTCTCACCATGTTTACTCAACACAGTACTAAAAGTCCTAGACACAGTGATTGGACAAGAAAAAGAAATGATAGGCATCTAAATTGGTAAGAAAAAGTTAAACTGTCACTATATGCAGATGACGTGATTCTGTATATAGAAACCCTAAAGATTCCACCACCAAACTACAAAAAGTTATCATTCAGTAAAGTTGCAGGATACAAAATTAATACCCAGAATTGATAGCATATCTATACACTAATGACAAAGTAGCAGTAACAAAAATTAAGAAAACAATTCCATTTACAATTGCACCAAAAAGAATAAAATACCTTAACCAAACAGGTGGAAGACCTGTGCTCTGAAAACTATAAAACACCGATGAAAGAAAATGAAGATGACAGAAACAAATGGAAACATTTTTCCATGCTCATGGATTAGAAGAATTAAAATTGTTAAAACGTTCATATTACCCAAAGTAACCTACAAATTTAATGCAATCCCTATCAAAATACCAACAGAGTTTTTCACAGAAGTACAACAAATAATACTAAAATTTGTATGGAACCACAAATGACCCCAAATAGCCAAAGTTATCTTGAGAAATAACAAAGCTGGAGGTATCACAATTCCAGATTTCAAGATATATTACGAAGTTGTAGGAATCAAAACAGTATGATACAGTCACAAAAGTAAACACATAGATCAATAGAACAGAAAAGAGAGTCCAGAAATAAACCCACAGTTATATGATCAATTAATCTACGATAAAGGAGGCAGGAACATACACTGGGGAAATGACAATCTCTTCAATAAGTGATGCTGGGAAAACTGGACAGCTACATGTAAAAGAATGAAACCGCACCACCTTTTAACACCATAGACAAAAATAAACTCAAAATAGGTTAAAGACCTAAATGTGAGACTTAAACCACAAAAATCCTTGAAGAGAGCACAAGCAGTAATTTCTTTGACACCAGCCATAGCAACATTTTTCTAAATAGGTCTCCTGAAGCAAGGAAAACAAAAGCAAAAATAAACTATTGGGACTACACCAAAATATAAAGCCCTTGCACAGTAAAGGAAACCACTGACAAAACAAAAAGCTACTTACTGAATAGGAAAAAGATATTTGCAAATGATATATCTGATAAGCGGCTAGTATCCAAAATATACAAAGGACTGATACAACTCAGATGAACACCAAAAAACAATTAAAAAATGGCCAGAGAGGTGCCTGGGTGGTTCAGTCGACTAAGCTCAGTCTGACTCTTGATTTTGGCTCAGGTCATGATCTCAGGGTCATGACATTGAGCCCTGCCTCGGGCTCCGGCAGATTCTGCTTGAGATTCTCTCCCACTCCCTCAGCCCCTACCCTGCCCTCTCTCTTTCTCTATCTAAAATAAATCTTGGGGTGCTTGGGTGGCACAGTTAAGTGTCCAATTCTTGGTTTGGGCTCAGGTCATGATCTCAGGGCCATGAGATTGAACCCCTGTCCTGCTCCATGCTCTGTGTGGAATCTGCTTGAGACTCTCTTTCCCTCTACCCCTGCCCCTCCTTCCCCCACCTATGGAATAAATAAGTCTTTTAAAGAATTAAAAAAATAAATCCTAAAAAAAAAAATGGGCAGAGGAATTGAATAAACATTTTTCCAAAGAAGGCATACAAATGGCCGACAGACACATGAAAACGTTTTCAACATCATTAATCATCAGGGAAACACAATTCGAAACCACAATGAAATATCACTTTTCACTTGTCAGAATAGCTAAAATAAAAAAGAAATAAGTGTTGGTGAGGATGTGTAGAAAAAGGAACCCTCCTGCACTGTTAGTGGGAATGTAAATTGGTGTAGTCATGGTGGAAAACAGTACAGAGTTTCCTCAAAAAATTAAAAATAGAAATAGTATATGATCCAATAATTCTACTAGTGGCCACTTAGCCCAAAGAAAACAAAAACACTAATTCAAAAAGATAGATGTACCCCTGTGTATTGCAGCCTTATTTACAATGCCAAGATATGGAAGCAACCCACTGTCCAACCATAGATGAGCGGATAAAGAGGCTAGGGTATATATACAATTGAATATTGCACATCCCTTAAAAAAAATGAGGTGTTGCCATTTGTGACAACATGGAAGGGCCTAGAGGGTATAATGTTAAGTGAAATATGTCAGACTGAGAAAGACAAATACCATATGATTTCACTCATATGTAAAATCTAGAAAACAAAATGAATGAATAAACAAACAAAAAAACAGAATCAGACTTATAAATACAGAGAACAACGTGATGGTTGCCAGAGAGAAGAGTGGGGAGGGGATGGACAAAATGTGCGAAGGGGAATGGGAGACACAGGCTTCCAGTTATTGAATAAGTAAGTTACAAGAATAAAAGGTAGTGTGTGTGTGTGTGTGTATGTGTATATATATATATATATATATATATATATATGTGAATATATATTAATAGTAAAAGCACAGAGAATATAGTCGACGGTATAATAGCGTTGCATGGTGACAGAGGGTAGCCAGACCTTTGGTGAGCATAGCATAACATATAGAGGTGTGGAATCACTATGCTTTATATCTGATACTAACATAGCATTGTGTGTCAACTATACTCAAAACACACACACACGCACGCACACACACACGGAGCTATTTCTTCAATTTTCTTTCTGTTCTTCCAAAGAAAAAGCCTCAGATTGGCACAAATGAGTCCTTAAAATTTCTGTAATGCTTATCATTCTTTGTTCTAATAGATGGCGGGCCTTGAACTCAGTCTTCAGATAAAAGTGTTTAAGTAGAATTGAATGTCAATATTTGATTTTCATTGCATAGCACCTACTCTCACAGTTACCGCTTCTTTATAGCAATTAATTCCTATTTTCCATTAACAGTTTCAAATTAGAGTTTTCTTACTATATATGCTAATTTAGGTTTTAAAAGGACTTTTTATTTTAAAAATATTAAATAAATAATAGCATAGCTAGCAAGGGCATATGAGAAAAAAACACAGGAAACAGAAATGACTCAGATTTTGGGGAGCATGTGTGCAATCTTGTGTAAATAGGGAAAAAGCAGAATTTTTTAAGGAAGGTTTAAGTGGCCTCCTCTTAAAGCCCGGGGCTTCTCAGTTCCTTAGTGACCAAGGAGGGGGTCTTTACTTGGCCAGGGCAGAGGAGGAGGACAGAACTAAAAAAATGCATACTTTTCAAATAATTAAGGAAGATTCTAGATCAAGACCTAAGATTCCTACTGACATACAAGGTACTATAGAGAAAACCGAAAGGCAAAAAAGGCCCCAGTGAGTAAACTCAGCTCTGTACCAGATGGGAATTTCAGCCCACCTGCCCTCAGACCTAACACACTCGGTCTATTCACAACCCGCACCATCACACCCGGTGCCTCTGCTCAGAGCAAGCTGAATTGATTTGGTTGTACAAAATGATCATGGATGGAGGAAGTCAGGATAAGACCAAGCAATCTTCATTGCTCACAAGCCCAGCAGAGCTGGAGCTGGGTCTTCAGTTTAGCATCTTATAAATTATCCTACACAATACCTTGGGGGGCACTTTGGCACTTAGGGTAGAAATGGCAAATACGTTTGATCTCCTAATTCCCATGAGTTGGCATTGGCTATTCAAAACTCTCCTCAGGAAGCTCTGAGGGACCACATCTTCTGCCCTGGGCATGGGATCAGGGAGGGGTGCCACCTGGGCTTGGTACCCGCAGCCCCAGCAGAGGAGCGCCATGTGCCAGCTCACACAGTGGGGGCAGGTATAAGACTGACCAATAAGGGATTTGATTGGAGGAGGATCCCAGACCTACCACACCTCTTTATCAATCCCCCACCCACTCCAGGGGGAGCTTTATCCTTCAGCCCAAATGTCATGTCCCCACCTAGTTTCTTGACTCTGATAGGAACTTTCCCTCATCCCTGCCTCCATCATCCAGGTCCCAGTGACTGGAGACAGCAGTAGATAATGTTCTATCTTTTCCCCTGACCTCAGCTTTAACCCATGTTCCAGGGAGAGAAGTCAAGGCGAGAATTCTAAGGCATTCTAAACACAGATGTGGTCCCACAGACTTAAGAAAAGTTTCAAACAGCCAATGCCAACCTGAACTTAGATGTGAAAAAAACTACACCCCCACATTCACGGACATGTAATTGAAATTGGACATATCCTTCAATTGTAAATAAAGGCAACAATTACCTGGCACTTTGCCATTCATAGAAATGGCAAATATTTTCATATCATGTCATGCTTACTGTAGACATATCAAAATATTATTTATACAAATTCCTAATTTGTTAGACCCACTACTAATCATGGTTATTTCATATAGTAATAAAGAACCACATTTACCATTGTATCACAGATTTGGTTTTTTTAGTATTTTGATAACTGCCAGTACTACCGGTTTCTTTTGTGATCCTATGACATCTATATAATAATTCTAAAACACATTTTGAGAAGGGAGCCAAAAGCCTCACCAGATGGCTAGGGGGGTCCACAGCATTCAATAGGCTAAGAACCACCTTACAATGCTCCAGACTGTGAGGGCCTTGGCTGGAGGGTAAAGCCCAGACCTCACCCACTTTTGAACCCCACCCTCCTGCACCCAGCACAACGCACATAATAGATGCTCAATAAAGAGTCCCTGAGAAAATGCTCCCCATCTCTCCACTAATGGCATATAATGAGATTTTGGCTACTGAACCAAGGGAGAAAGGCTAAATTTTAGAAACAGAAGGATCTAACTGGGTTTTTTCAGTTATGTCTGTGCCTGAATGAACCAACCACTTCTACGACCTCTCCCCACCCGAGGGTTACCCTAATTGCTGGTCTGTGCCCACACTGTGCCTGCTTCGGCGTGTCCAGCAGTATCTGCTCTCCCTCCACTAACAAGACTCGTTAGGAGGCACCTGGGTGGCTCAGTCGTTTGAGTGATGGACTCTTGATTTTGCTGGGATAGTGATCTTGCAGTCATGGGGTCAAGTCCCGTCTTGAGCTCCATGCTCAGCATGGAGTCTGCTTGTCCCTCTCCCTCTGCTCCTAACCACCCCCACCTCGATGCATGAACACTCTCTCTCAAAGAAATAAAATCTAAAAAAAAAAAAAAAGAAGAAGAAGAAGATGCCTTTTGATGCCTGTGTAAAGGATGTGCAGTAGGACTCCTCACTTCAACCTACACTGAGGACTACACCCTGGGTAGTGATTCTGGGGGTGCTGGGTGGACACCTGTGACATGCTCGGTTCCCTCCAGAAAGCATGTGAATTGCCATTACCCCTCACTCCCAGCCAACATGTTGCAACTATCCCCATATTTATGGTGATCTTCACTTGACTTTTGGCTGCCTCCCATGTTTAGCTCTTCATCTTGTCTCTGAAGATAAAATCGAGATACTTCATGGCTTGAAAAATGATGAGAGGACCAATCAGATCCCTGAATTTGACTGTGAGAGGGAAGGGTTTGCAAAGAATCATTCTCTCCTGCAGTGGGAGCAAGCAGAACTCAGGAGAAGCTTCCCTGCTGTTTGTAGCAGGAAACAAGGAACGGCCTCATTCTGAATGTGCTCTGCTCCTCTCTACAAATTTCCTTCTTAATTTAGGATTACTTTGATTGGCTAATGAGATGTCTGAAGCATGAGATTATTTGATTCCAGCCATAACCACAGCTGTGCTTGCCTCTCAATAGCCTTTACTGCCAGCACCAAAAATATAGCTTTTCCCCACAATAAACACTTTTTATAATACCAATAAGACCACTCCAGGGAGCACTGTTATCATGGAATAATCATGGCCCTGTGGGACTTAGGGAGCCTGGCCATGTTTCATGCCTCATAATGCTGGAGCGAAGAGGGGAGCAAGAAAGGGCAGAGGTAAGGAGTAATTATATCAGAACAAGGACACCCCCGCTTGTGCCTTTTTGCTTTAAGCTTTAGATACCTTGGCTGAGCACATGTGTGTGTAAATCTTAACAGGTCGAACAGCTGTGACTTTCGTGCATACAGCCATCTGCATTCATGTATTTTTAATGGACCATTTTGGGCTGTCAACCTGCAAACCAAACTTAGGTTAGGTTTTGAATCCTGGTCAAGAATACTGAATTTTGGCCCTTCATCAGTTCTCCTCACCAGCTGAGTACTCCATCAAGAATTATTTTAAGAATTACAGTTCTAAGCAAAACAACATTGTACGTTCACAAAAGCAGCCGTGACAATGGATGGATGTGGGAGTATCTCCAGGGTTTGTGGTTCAGTCCATTGGACTTGATTTAGGCTGGTTTTGATTACATGTAAATTGCCCTCCCCAGTTGCTATGTATAGTTTTGGATACCATGGCAAATTAATCAGGTTTATGCAGAAGATAGTGGCATGGGTAATTCATATCTGCCTATGAGAGTACAAAACGACAGCCAAAAGCAAAGAAGAACGCTTGTGAAAAATAGTGAAGGATGTGTGGTTTTCAAAGGAATATGGCACGGGTGTGTATTAGCCAGCATTCGGCTGGTGATGACTCGGAATGAAAGCGATTGTTTACGAAAATAACTTCTGAACTTAATGAGATTTTATCTATAAGTTCTCTTACTGGTGAAGCAAAGAATAACATATTTCCTTCCAGGGCACATTCACTCTGGATGTGCATATTATCAAACATAAGTTTAAAAAGTTAAGGTGATTTTATTACTTCAATCAACGGAGGACTTTGCTTTCTTCTAACAGCCAAACCATCCCACGATTGAAGGAGTTAGGCTGACGGTTTGTTTTTGTGGTTGCTATCCTAAACATTAGTTAGTACACAGAAAAGGCTAAATATGGCTTAGGTGAGACGACGATTATGATCATTTTTCCTCCAGTCGAAAAAGAAGCGCATACACACAATCCAAAAAAATAATGGAAACCAAACACAGTTGAGGCAATTTTGCTCTTATTCTCGTTTCTAACATTGCAATTGAACCTTGAACAACTTAGAAGTGGGAGATGCTGACTTGCCATACGTTCAAAAATCCATGTGTAACTTTTGATTTCCCCTAATTGTAACTACTGATAGATTTGCTGTTGACCAGAAGCCTTACTAACAACGTCAACCCTCAATTAACATGTATTTTGTTCATTATGTGTATTAGGAATGTATTTTTTTTAAGATTTTATTTATTTATGGGGCGCCTGGGTGGCACAGCGGTTAAGCGTCTGCCTTCGGCTCAGGGCGTGATCCCGGCGTTCTGGGATCGAGCCCCACATCAGGCTCCTCTGCTATGAGCCTGCTTCTTCCTCTCCCACTCCCCCTGCTTGTGTTCCCTCTCTCGCTGGCTGTTTCTCTCTCTGTCAAATAAATAAAAAATCTTTTAAAAAAAGATATTATTTATTTATTTGAGAGAGAGAGAAAGAGTGAGCAAGGAGCATGAGAGGGTGAAGGGCAGAGGGAAAAGCAGACTCTGAAGAGTGGGGAGCCTGACACAGGACTCAATCCTGAAACTCCGGGATCACCACCTGAGCTGAAGGCAATCAGTTAACCAACTGAGCCACCCAGGTGCCCCTTACAATCAAGTAAGCTAGAGAAGAGAAAATGCCATTAAGTAGATCAGAAGCAGGAGAAAATACTTGCACAGGACAGAACTGTATTTATCGGAAAATTCCTGCTTAAGAATGGACTCCTGCAGTTCAAACCCATGTCATTCGAGGGCCAAATGTATTTAAAATGGTAGCTGTCAACTTCTCAAGGGTCAAACTGGACTCTGAGACACCCCAAAACTTATTTCTCAAGATTGTGGACATTCTCCGTCTACAGGAAAGTAGCAATGCCACCAGGAGCCCCCATTCCAAGCCCCAACTCTCCTCCTGAAAAATACCCCCGCCATTTTTTGTCTCCCCAGGACAATACTCTCACTCAGCAAATCTCTCTCTTCTTTAAAGCTCCATGGAAATAGTTCTGCATCCTAAGAAGAGAGGAGCAAGATTGTTTTGATCTTTCGGTGACATTGATTCAACCAATTCAGCATTTGTGAGAGACTGAATGTTCCCCTATTTTAATTTCATCAGGCCAAAATTGTTATAAAATGTCCTCCTGTGAAAGAATATTCCATTTTAATCATGATTTCTCTTAAGAAAAAGAAACGTAAACATGTCAACATGACACTCGGGGACCACAATGTGTCTTCCTAATACAATAATAGCCATAGGTTTATGAACCATTCGATGAAACAGCCAAAGGAGAAATTAGATCATTTGGCTCTGGTCGCTGAATGTAATAGATCTCCCCTCGGTTAAGATTGCTGGGAACAGGCCGAAATGATTAATGGAAAAGCTTGATGGTGTAAAAACTGCTTAATGTAGGCACGCAATATGGCATGCAAACCAAACTAAAGCAACCATAAATATTTTAGGCACCTTATAAAGATTTAAGAATATTTATTCCACATATAAATCCTCCGTGCAGTATCGGTGAAAGCCTGGAGTCCAGAGGCCTGGCAGCCCGAGACGTCATGGGTGGATGAGGCCTGTGTGCCCTCGCCTTTCTGTTTGCATTTTCCTGTGATGATTAAACCAAATTAGCCGGCTAACTGCTTCCAAAATGAGGCGAAGCTCCTGAGTGCCCTTTCTCTTACAGCTCTGTCAGCACTCCCTGTCCCAAGAAAACTCATCTCCAAAGCTTTGTGATAAGGCGTGAGGTTGCTGGGGGCACATGGGGTCCCTTCGGTCATTTTATCTCACATTTCAAGTCTTCTATACCCGTGCTCAGTGCACTGTGGTTTGGGGTTAGCTGCGGTGGTGCGGCCGGGAGGCTGGTTGGAAAGGCAGATTCCCGGGCTGGTGTACCGGGGATTTGCACGCACATTCAAGTTTGAGAAATGCTGGGTTACGCCATCATCGCGCTCACCCCCTGCCTCCCTGCCCTGTCCCCTAAGTCCAGCCCGGCTCCTCGCAGCATAGTTAAAAGTGCAGTTAGGGAGAGAGCAGCGTTGCCACTGAAGAGCTGTGTGATCTTAGCGGCTGACTCAGCCTTGCTGACCCTCAGTTTTCTCATTTGAAAATAAGGAGAAATAATTGGAACAATTTCAAGGCAACGAGGAAAGGATTAAAGAAGATGAGGCATTCACCGTATTCACAAGGGGATGCCTTGCGCATAGTAAGGGCCCACTCAATGGTCAAAATGCGCAGGGCTACAAAGGCACTGGGGGCCAATTTCAGCTGTGCGATGGACTTTTTCCAAACCTGTTAAGAAATCTTTTCTCAATTTCTTTATTCGGGGTGGGGGGGGAGGGTCAATAATGATCCACAATACAGAGATGGAGGAGGTAGAAAAAGAACACGCTTGCAAGTTGGGATAAGAGCCGAAGAAAGTGTTGATTACGCCAGGGGAGAAATACCAACAACGGGAGCACAATTCTGGGTTAGCTGTCTCTTCCTGTGAATCACATCACCCTGACACTTAGCAGATCAAAAACAAACACTTGTTGCCTTGCAGTTCCGGTGGGTCAGGAGTTCAAGACCACCTTAGCTGGGTGGTTCTGGCTCAAGGCCTCTCATGAAGCGTCATTCGAGACATGGACTGGGTCTGCAGTCATCTGAAGGCTTGACTGGGACCGGAGGGTCCCCCTTCCAGGATGGTCCATTCCTGTGGTGCTGGATATTGGCAGGAGACCTCAGTTCCTCCCTCTGTGGGCCTCCCTGTAGGCTGCTTGAGGGTCCTCATGACCTGTGACGGCTTCCCTTACTTCCCTTACCTCAAGTAAGCCAGGAAAGAAGATAAGTTGGAGGCCACGGTGCTTTAGTTGGCCTAGTCGAGGGAATTACACACTGCCACATCTAGCCAACAGTGTCTGGGAGAAGCATCCATGATTGTAGCACTAACAGGGGGCCAGGAGTGACTTCGCCCCTCATTCTTCCTTCTCAGACCCCCCAAGCCTCCACTAAAAATAAAATAAGATCTAAATACAAAGTTCTTATGCCAATACCCCTTCAGAGGAATCCCCCTTTCGACCATATTGTTGCCCCTAAATCTGTACTGCATAGAGATACTGCAGCCCTCATGGGTGGGTAAGTGCTCCAGGACTGGGTAAGTGTCCACTTCAGCCAGTCCTACTGATCCTCTTACGTGTAGATTAAACACACCTTCCTCTGGAATGCCCTTGATTAAGTATCCCCCAGAGCTGTCTCTAGCTCCCTTACTGTAATGTTCTTCACATGTTTGGGAACTTATGCACTTGCCCGTGTGTCTCTCTTAATCAACCACAAAATTTAAGATGGTAGGGACCATGTCCAGTCTTGTTCAATCTGTATATACTGGAGCCTAATGCAGTATCTGGCACATAGTAGGTCTTCAATTAAAATCTGTTTGGATTTTAATTAGCCATTCAATCAATCAATATTACTGAGGGCCTACTGTGTGCTGGGCAGAGTTCTAGGCAAAGTAGATACATCTATGAACAAAACCAACTATGTCCTTTCTGTAACAGAGCTCTCATTTTGAGTGGGCAAAGATAGACCAAAAAACTAATAATCAAGCAAAAATACAATGTGTTTGAATATGACAAAATGCTGAGAAAAAAAATAACACAGAGCAAGAGGACAAGAGTGCTTGTGGGGTGAAGGGTTACTATTTTAGGAAAGATGATTTTGAGAGGACTCTCTGAGAGGGTGATATTTGAGCAAACTTCTGAATGAAGTGAAAACACAGCCATGAAGATCTCTATGGGAAGAATGTTCTAGAAGGTGGGAATAGCTATTGCAATGGCTAAGGTCAGCACACATCTTGTACATTTGAGGAATCACAAGGAACCTGTGTGCTGGCGTAGAATGAGGTGAGATGGGTGACGAGGTCAGAGGGGTACAGGTAGGGAGGACAGATCATGAAGGCCCTGTAAGCCACTGGAACCATTGGAAAGTTTGACCAGGGCCAGCATGATCTGCTGTAGGTGATGTAAGATCCCTCTGGCCACCATGGCGAGAGGAGACTATGGAAAACAAGGATGGATGCATAGAATGTGATTGAAATTCAGCCTACAGAAGAAGTTGGCCTTTGATCTGCCCTCTCTGGGGGAAAGAAACATGTAAACAAATAATTAAAACATGGCTAAGCAATGGCACAAATACGAGCCATTGATTCTGACTAAGCAATAATAATAACTGCCATTTATCAGTCTCTGACTACCTGCCTCGTGTTCGCCACTCATTCTATGATTTATTACTCCAAAGGACCTACAAAGCAAGAGGCGTTATCCACAGGTCGTCAGTCTGCAAATGCCACCCCATATCCTGGCACCCCCAGCTGTCAATGGCATAAAGATAAACTGAGGCCCCAAGAGGTAAAGCAAGTTGCTGAGAATCAAGCTCAGTATAAGTGGCAGAGCTGGGGTTTAAACCCAGGCAGCCTGACTCCAGAGCAAGGCTCTGAACCAGGTCATGATGCTGCCTCCAAATGTCTTCCTTGTAGGCAGCTGAGCTTCCGATCTCCGGTCTGAGGAAACAGACACACGACCAAGGAAAATACAAAGACCTCTCAAAATGATAAAGTACAGATTTATGACACTGAAGGTGGTTGTAAAAGCAGCAATGGGCTTTAATGAGCTAAGGATTCTTTTAGCCTCAGAAAGTGATTTGTATCCTTCCTAGCTACATATTCCCAAATCACAAAAATCATTTTTTTCCCAGCCTCCCACAAATTGCTAGATCTTATTTATCTTGTTCTCCACACAAACACAGGAGACCTTTCTCTTCTTAAAATTCACATCTAGTGCTGCTTCAAGTGTCCTCCCTTTCCTGTAGGTTTTGCTTTCAAGGGGGATGTTGACTGTGGTTTTGCTAAATGGAAGGGCAGGGTGACAGACATCCACCAAGAGCAGAGATGGCAAATGCCCGGGCCTCATGCCATCTCTCTCCCCTCCTATGTTCACAGCACACATCCCTCAATGATAGCAGCATCCTCCACCAGTCCTTCGTGAGATGTCATGGTGCTTTGCACAGCACCCCAGTCTTAGGCATTACCAGAAGATCCAAGTTAAGCCCATTTGCCCTCTTTGAGGTGACCCATCTTTCACAGGCCTTGGTTATAAAAAGCAAGGATCAACTCACTCACAGACATTCTTTGAAATGTCCATCAGAGTTCTTAGCTCAGGCATCGTGGGGAATACAGATATCTGGGAGAACATGAGCAGTGAGGGGAAAGAGTGCTGGGTTCTCTTCAAGGAGGACAGTGGAGAATCATGAATCGTACCTGGGAGGCAACCACTCCTAACCACCGAGACAAGAGAGGAAGATGACTGGATTGGGGGTGGGGGAGCAGCAGTGGAAATGGGGGAAGCTTAGGCAGTGTTTCTCCAGCTGTGGGTCATGAAATCAATGTGCTGGGTCAAGCCCAGCATTTCTTAAAACTGAAGTAATAGAATTGGATAGGTGAGCATTGTTTGGTGAAGCAACATAAAAGGTGTGTGTCGCTATAGGTCATGGTCTGCGGTAAGGCGAGTAACGGCTCCACAGAGATTCCATCCCCCAATATCCTGAATTTGTGAAGAGGCTACATTACACGGCAAAAAGGGATTTTGCACATGGAATTCTCAGGTTACTAATCCGTCTGCTAATCTGCTAGTCTTAAAATAGGGAGATGTTCCTACATTTCTGGAAATGGCCCATAGGATTTCTGACCTACAGAACTGGGAGTTCACAGATGGGTGTAGTTTCGTGGGTAACTTGTTACGGCAACAACAGAAAACTAAAAAAAAAGGAAAAAATCCCAAAAGTTTGAAACCGATTGCTGTGTTCTGTGACCAATCCTTCCTTTTATTTAGTAGACTGTGACCTGGACAAGTTAGCCAACATTTCCTCATGTAAAATTGGGTATAATGGAGACAACTCATTGGGTCTTGAAGAGACTAAAATTAATGGCGATCATGCACATAAAACATCCACAGTAATAACTGGCATTATTATTATGACTTTGACTTAACAGAAACTTTCTGAATTTCAGTTACTTATCCGAAAAATGGCAATACTTCTGCCTCCCTCATTTGGTTGGAAGCAAAGCCTAATCAAGTATTACAAAATAAGTCCACAAAAGTGTCTGTTTAAGGACTGAATGAAGGATGATTGAAAAAAGGCTACTAGTTCTTTACCTCAGTATCTTCTCTCCTCTTCTTTTTTATGAATAGAACCCCTAACTTCTGGCAGGGCAGGGCTACTCTGAATCAAGACAGTGTCTCTCAATCTCCCCGACAGCTCGATACAACCCAGTGTATGAAACCAAGCATTGGCCAGTCTTCTGTAAGCAAAGTGTGATGAGTCACTTCTTGAAAGCTGATATGAAAGGAAAAGGCTATGGGCAGACCCTTCTTTACCTTTTTCTTTTCCACTGACCAACTTGTGACCATGCTGGGCTGAAGTTCCAGCAGCTATTTTGCACCATGAGGTGGACAAATGCAGAGTCGCAGGGTAAAAGGAAGTTGAGTCCCCTGGGATTTAGACTACAGTCCTAGAAGACTACACCTCGGGTCTCTATTTACGGAGGAGAGAAATAATTTCAATCTTATTTAAATTACTGTTGTTTTGAGTCATGCTTCCTTTGTAGCTGAACCTTGAAGTTAAATAATAACGGTGCTTGAGGAGGCCCAGAAACCCAGCGACCATTCTGGAGAAGAGGGCGTCCCAAGTCACAAGACAGGCTAACAAGGCTTGTGGGAGATTAGGAACTCAGGAAGCACTCCTATATGCAAGGCTCGCAGAGCACCTTGTACGTGTCAGAGCCCGACGACAGAGGCTGCTGATGGTGGTGGAGGTTGTAGGAACAATAATCACCATCCCTCAACCCTGCGTCTTCTACCTGTGTCCCGTGAAGTCTAGATCCAACCTCCACTCCTTTACCTTAGGCCTTGCTGGTGGAAGTAAGGAGAAACCCTTTTTAGAAAGTACTGTGAAGGCCACAAAGAAGGGTGCTGTCTGACACATAGAACTTACAGCTTGCAGCTTCAAAATTTGCTGGTCACAACATCAAGCAGCCCACCACAATCTGAGTCTGTTGGATCAATAGGTTTATGTTATAAATGATGCTTTAAACTCTGCAGACTGTTATACACACACACACACACACACACACACACACACACACACACACAAAGAATTCTCAAGAGGATTCCAAATATTTGTAAACACAAATATTTGTAAATTAATTTGAATACCTAACGAAAGTAGAAGGAAGTCTTTATATAAAAATGTTTAAGACTGATAAGACAGACATTTTTCAAACAACTCCATCTGCCTCATGGATCAGCCATCAGGAAAAATAAACTAACCTGGTGTCTTTGAGTAGATTCATGAAGGAAATTAATTTGTAGTCCACAGGGAATTTGCTTTATGCACCCCCAAATGTGTTGTGTCAAAAGAATCAATAAAGATGAATGATTTCTAGATGAACATTCCAACATAATACATTAGAGTGCATTGGTCATTTGCATTTTCTAAAGAGGTGAATAATGAAATCAGGGTAAACAGTAATTCAAGACAATTCTCTAACCTCCAGAGAAGCCAAAGTACAGAAGCAGAATGAGAAGGCCTCACTCACGTTATTCAGAGCAAAATGTTGGCCTAATCTGTTCATCTTACCCATGACTCCAAGGTTCTATATTTCGGAGGCATTTGGAAGTTATGAAATTAATGCCCTCCCCCCCAGCAGAAAATATGAGCAAATTGTAATGCAAAGGGAAGCTTCTAAAAAATTCATCACTGTGAAGGGCAGAAAGGAGAAGAAGAACATTTACTACGGGCTGCACAATTTATGGTCATGATCTTACTTAGCCCTCAAAATATCCTCAGCAGGCAGATCTCGTTCTCCCTGCCTTACAGATGAGGAGTGAGTATGAGACAGGAAGTTGCTTCTACAAGGTCTCACTGATAAACACTGCCCGAGCTAACACGGCCTAGAGCAGGGCCAGCCAATGAAAATCTAATGGGAGGCCCATATGTAATTTAAAAAATTTCAGTAGACACATTAAAAAAGTAAAAACAGGCAAAATTCATGCTACTATTATATTTGATGGTAACCCAAAAGATCTGGAACATTATCATTTCAAGATGTAATGAATATAAAAATTATTGAGCTATTTCACATTCTATTAAATCTTTGACGGCTGGTATGTTTCACATTTATACCACATCTTCATTCTGACTCGCCACATTTCAAGTGCCCAATAGCCACGTGTGGCTGGAGGCTACTGTACTCAAGAGCAGAGACCCATGGGTATATTCACAATTGCTACCTACCACTCTATTTCTACATACAGCACTGAGCCCTAGATGCTTGAGTTTTATAGACTTACAAATTTTAAATACACGGTGACGCCTTAGAGGGTTGACCATACTTAATTTTGCCAAGTGTATCAGTATGCTTAGACAGTCATGCTACAGTAACAAGCAGCCCCAAATCTCAGTGGCTTGCGACCACCACTGCATATGTCATGCAACATACCCAGTATGAATTTCCTGCCACTCTACTCCATGTCCTCTTCACCCCGAGACCAGGCAGATGGAAAGGTCATCCCTTGTGGAAGAAGGGAGAGAAATAATGGAGGAACACACACTGTCTCTTAAAAATTCTGGTAGGAAATGATACACCTGGCCAATGAAGCAGGTTGCATGGCTGAGCTGGATGTGTTGGGGGCCAGAGTGGGAGGGGATATGTAGTTCTCCTCTTTGGAGGGGTAATAAACATTCTGAATAACTACCCAGCCTACAACTCCAAGAGAGGACTAAAGAAAATATCAAGAACATCTCTAATCATTGTGATGATGATATTTTAACACCACAAAAGTAGGAAGGACAGAACCTACATTATTCTTATTTTCCTATTTCACCAGAAATTGGTGACATCGTGTCTTCTCCAATAGGCAATGGTTATGAATGGGAATCACTGATCTCCATAATGAACCCATCTCGTCTGCTCTGCCCCATGTCCTAAACCCTATGATTCCCATATAGTCTACATTTTCCACATCTTTTAAAATCCATATAATTTTATATGCATCAAATAATAGTTATTTCTAATAGCAGTTTACCCAGATAATTGCACTGTATACTTTTTCATATTTCTGTATTATTTTTTGTATATATATTTTTATAAATATATGTGTATATATATGTACATATATATGTGTGTGTGTATATATATACATATATATCTGTACTATTTTAACCATTAGTAAAAATAAACAAATATCTAAATACTTAGCTTAGTTTGCAATGGGCCAGTGATGGGGACCAGGGATTGGGGATTTCTTCCAAGTGTGAGTGAAGCAGACAGCCTCCTATATAATTAGGGGTACCATGAAACCCGTACTCATATCCATTTAGGTTTTGCTTTAGGACGTGGTGTAGGACTTAGGGGATTGGGCAGGTATAAACTCCTCAAAGGATCCAAGTTGACCCAGAAGAATCATTCCAATAGCTCACTAAGGGGAATGAAAAACAGGCCTCCTCCTTCCAAAGCAAATGCTGGCCACAAATAACACACGCAGCAAATATTACACCAGTAATACAGAGATGGCGGTTTCTCTTCGACAGATAAATTACAAAGCCTCAAACTTCCAGTTACAGTTCAATAAAGCCCTCCTGAAATCAAAAGGCATTTTCCTCTCTCAAAGAAAAAAAAGAAAAAGATAAGTATGACCAAAAGTCATAGTACCTTGTATAGCCCCAGGAAACAGGCAGAACTTTATTAATCTTTAGATTAATATTTGGTCACCTTATATAAAAGTGGCTACCCTGGGTCTCTCAAGCAGACTTATTAGATCTCTAAAGAAAAAAAATATCTTAAGTAATAAATAAATATCTAAACAAATAAATGCCACAGGCGCAAAGCCCCACAATTCACAGGAACAATTTTATTGCCCTTTTTACTGTTCTCGATATCATGAAAGTTTACAATTAATAGCCACCAACATGAAAGAAGAAAAAGATAGGGAAAATGTTTATTGCTTTAGAAACAGGGGCGCTCCCTCTCAGCTCTGTAACGATGCTTCTTCTCAGTGTCACTGAATAAGGGAGGCAGAATAAAACATGTTCTTAATGTGGGTGCCATGCATCTCGACAGGGATAAGCTGACGTGTGGTGGAGGGGTGTGTTGATGGCATTCCCTAAAGCAATTACTGCCAATGACAGACCGTGTAAATTTCATATTGCCTCTGAGCAGGATAAAAAATGTGCCAAGGGGCATCTGAGTTTGAATTAAGACAATCAAAATGCCAAAGGGGAAAGAATATCTAAGGTTAAAATAAAAGACCAACCCAGAGGATTGCGAATTCTTTTTTGTTCTTTTTTTCCCCTCCGTAGACCTGATTTATAATACCTTTCATTCCTTTACGCATTCATTCAACAAGCACATGCCAGGAACTAAGAACACTGATCATAGTAAGAAACAGTATCTTTTTTTTTATCCAAATAATTCAGTATTCATTAAATCAGGGCATGTTCTGATTTTACCACATATTAATAGTATTATAAACAACATCTGACTAGGATTTGTGTTAATTTCATATTCTTGATAATTGGACCAGGGCAGAATTAATGTTGGTTTTTATGACATTCACAATAAAATGCACGCGCGCACACACACACACACACACACAAACACAGGATATTGCAATGCTGTTTCTGACTTATTTAGAAAATAAGCTGTTTGGGCATATACCAAAAGGACATCTTACAAAGTATTTTCCCTTATAAGAAATGTTTTTTCTTTTTATTCCCTCTGCAGTTCTTGTCTATTGGGGAAGGAAAAGGCAGTTTATCCCACAACAGTGAAGGCCACGGAGCAGGGAGACACACAGACATAAGGAAGAAAAGGAGGACAAAGACTTAAGACCTCCAAGCCCCCAATTTTCTCCTTCCTCCCCTCACAGGGCTGGACTCTAAAAGAAGGAGATGACAGAAACTTTGGTGCCAGTACCCTGCATCCCATATTACTGTAGGGAAACCCAGCACTCTGAGACAAGCGTTTAGGGTGGAAGGAAGATAAACAAGGCAAAAGATATGGGTCAGAGTTCTGCCTGGGTTCTCCACTCTGGGCATGAAAGTTCTGAGGGGGCTGGCAGATCAGGAGAGAGAGAGAGACCTCACAACCGGAATGCATGAGCGAGTCTGTAGTCAGCAGGAGCAGGGAGCCAGTGCAAACCCCAGAGACCAAACCAGCCCAGAAACAGGACAGACTGCCAGCTTGATGTCCTGGGCTATGTCCGCACACCATGGCAGGACCAATTCATCTCCAAGGGTCAGCACAAACAAGAGGCACTTCCTTGAACCCAGCTGCTCCCCTCTGAGGTTGCTAACCTTCTTCTTAACCAGAAGCCACCCAGGGAGAGGATAAGGAAGAGAGAATCAGCATTTACCCCAAAGAGACAGTCCACCTGAAAACAGCTGTCTTAAACAGGAAGGGTCTAAGTTACCGTTACTTGGCAAGTTTAAGTTTCTCTCGCTAGTAGAACAAGGGTGTGGCTTGTCATCCAACTTTCTCAGTAGCAGAATCCTGATTTTCAGCTGTGTACGTTGCTAACCAACCACAAGATTATACCACCACCACCCCTTGCAGGTACAGGTGACCATGTAGTGAGTTTCAGCCAGTAAGATGGAAATAGAAATACTATGTGATGCTCCCACAAAACCTCTTAAAAGAGTGTGAGCAGAGAATTCTCTCCTTCCTCTATCTTGTTGCCAGGAAGCTGGCTGTGATGCCTGGTATCCCAGCAACCATTTTGGACCATGAGTCAATGGCCACGCTCTAAAGAAGAAGAACATATGGCTAGAAACAGCCAGGATCCCAGATGACTTTGTGACACTGCCGTATATCAGCCCTGAACCTTTCACTTCTGACTTTTTTTTACTGTGAAAAAAAAATTAACTTAATCTCATTTAAGTCTCCGTCATTTTCCTATTACCTGTTGCAATGGTATACAGTTGAGAAAGTCTGATAAAGTGGCTTGTGAGCAATATGCAAGAAGTAATAGGCAAATGAGAAAAATACAATATTTTACACATCTAAGATACAACATATCCCTGTATAACACATAATATATTTCTATAAAATATATATAAAATATATCACCAACTACACATGTAGTAATTTTGTTATATTTTCTAACATGCTGGTAGCAGTTAGTGAGATGTACATAGAGCAGGGGCCAAGGTCTATTGTAAAAATAACCATTAAAAATTATCCTAACAGGTTAATTTAGGCGTTTGCGGGGTGGGGTGGGGCTGATTTGACCTGATTGTCTTAAAAGGATGACAAACTGTTTTTTGTTTGTTTGTTTTTAAGATTTATCTATTCATTTATTTATTTATTTATTTGACAGAGATAGAGACAGCCAGCGAGAGAGGGAACACAGCAGGGGGAGTGGGAGAGGAAGAAGCAGGCTCCTAGCAGAGGAGCCTGATGTGGGGCTCGATCCCAGAACGCTGGGATCATGCCCTGAGCCAAAGGCAGATGCTTAACGACTGCACCACCCAGGCGCCCCAAAAGGATGACAAACTGTTTGACTGATTGTCCCAATATAATAGAAACATAACTCCGTTTTCAACAATTCTATGCATTGGGACCTGTGACAGAACCTGAAAACCTACCCTCCCTGAACACAGTTCTCTTTCCTTCCCCCAGAGTAGCCTGAGATAAAAGGTGTGCAAAGGGTTCGGAGCAACTTCAATCATGTCATGATTGTTTCAAAACCGCATTTGGACATTTCTGTATACATGCATCAGATTGATAACACACATTTTAGAATTTGCCCAGGCCTTTTAAAACTCAAATGTATGTTGCAGAAAGGGGCTTAACAGTTAGCAAAAGAGGAGCTATTTCCCCAGAGCTACCAAATCAAATTGTGGCCAACATATTGCTAGTTATTTGGAATTATTTACGCTCCTGTGAGAATAAAGAATCTAAGGTGAGGATTTTTTTATCCTAATGATAAATACACAGAGACCGTAAAACTGCCTGTTAGCGGGCATAGACAATTGTATTAAAGAGAAACCTTGTAAATTTCAAAAGCCGACGAGCAAGATGTAGAAAATTGCCTACGTTTATGGTGCCATTTATCAAAACACTTCCATAAGTGTTAGAAACTTATGTGTGTGCTCTGATGGCAAAAATTCACATTGAACCTAAAATGAAACAAAATCTCCTTTAAAAAAAAAATCACAACATCAACTCCAGCCCATTAAGAGGGAGTTAAAACAGGCTAGATCTATGCCTTTATTATTAAATGACTTGCAAGAACATCAAAACCTCATCGCTTATCCAGGAAGGGAGAGAAAGTGAGAAAAAATTTACCTGATTAGACTTGAAAAAATGCTGAGCAGCTATTTTGCAATATTGCATTAAAAATATATATATGCCTTCCGTTTCCGAGTCTTGCTTCCATTTCCGCCAAAGCCACACAGAGTTTAGTTTTAAAAGCTAAATTTCAGGGGCGCCTGGGTGGCTCAGTCGTTAAGCGTCTACCTTCGGCTCAGGGCGTGACCCCGGCGTTCTGGGATCAAGCCCCACATCAGGCTCCTCCGCTGGGAGCCTGCTTCTTCCTCTCCCACTCCCCCTGCTTGTGTTCCCTCTCTGGCTGGCTGTCTCTCTCTGTGTCAAATAAACAAAATCTTTTAAAAAATAAAATAAAAGCTAAATTTCAGGAATTCAAAGCTTGGCTGGAGGAAAGCTCTTAAACAGAGGTCACTATTAGGAAAAACCAACAGTAATATTAGGAACAAAAGCAAAATGTCCACATAAGCTGTCACGGGTGGGGTGATGTAGCCACACTGCCCCCTCACTTGTCCTGAGGGCTCAGCAACGAGATGCTGCATACTGTACTTTCTAAATCCCACAGGGCAGGGATTTATGTGATTTCATTCATTGCATTATCCCATCCAGCATCCAGAACACTGCCTGGCACATCACAGATGCTCCAAAAATATGTGTTAAACAAATAAAGGAACAGAAATAGAACAGAAATTGCTCAGCTAAGGTAGGCAACATGGTGTTTTAGTAAGATGCCACTGTACTTCTCAGTGCGACAGAACACGGCCTTTAAAAACGTCAGCTCTGGCTACACACGCTCTAGCACTGAGACATCGGGTACAACGTGGAACTCCCCTGTGCCACGGGTTCCACCCCTGCAAAACGGGAAATAATAACGGGCAGGTTGTGGAGGATTAAATGCCGTGATGTATGTAAATCACTTAGTACAGTGGTTCTCAACGAGGGTGATTTTGCCTCCCCAGGGACAGGCGGCATTTTCAGTTCTCACAAATGGGACACGGGTGCTATTGGCATCCAGTGAACGGAGGCCAAGGATGCTGCTCAGGATTTTAGAATACTTGAGACACCCCCGCTGCACGATGCCTGATCACAGCAAGGACTCAGTGAGTACTTGACCTAGTTAAGTGACTGAAATGTACAAGGCAAAAGGAAGCTGGCACCTGTTTGTAACTTTGGCTATTTCTTTTCTGAAGCCCAGATGAGAATCTTCTTGGTCCATCCTGGCCTCCTCTCACCAACCCCCGTCTCAGCTCAGCAGTGAAAACTGCTGTTAGTCCATGCTGCACTAACCCCAGAGCTTGTTGTCAAAAATTCCTTCCTTGAGGCTTCCCTGCTTTTAGAGAAAGATGTGTAGAGCCACAGGGCAGGATTTTAAATGGGTTCATAGAAAGACCAACTTCAGAGCAAGAAGTGCCAAGGAAACTGGGGCCCTTCTTGGAAAAGTTTGTGCAGTCCTTGCGTAGGAACCTTGATATTTCCCAATTTTGATACAAAAGAATTTTAAAGAATACCTCGTTCCAAGTCCTAAGCTGGGATAGTGATGCTCCAACCATAGTCAGTCCACAGACTTGAGGGAGAAAACCTGACCACAGGTAGGAAGCCCTGTTCTCTGGAACATGAGCCGGCTAATGGACCTCCATGGTGGGGATACGTGGCCTATCCAAGGCAGAATGGGTCAAATGTTTACCTTCTGAAAACCTTCCTAATATTCTCATTTCCCCTAATTATAACCATTCACATGAGACCTCCTGAAGTCAATAAATGAAGTTCTTAGCTCCTACTTGGAAGAGACAGAGTACCCAAGTGCTCCCTAGCCCCTGGCATACTAGCCGAGACCTGAGGTCTTGGGCTAGTGACCTCACATCTCTGGGCTTCACTGACTGCCTCTCAAGGATACTGGTTCATTCTTGGATTCAGCAGTGACTTCTGGAATCCTCAACGTCTGCTAAGCACTGGGAGAGATGGCAGAAACATGTTGGTGAGGCAGCAGAAACGGTCCCTACCTTCTTGAAGCTTCTAATGGCTAATTCTAACTGCGGGGGGGGGGTGTCACAACAGAACAGGAGGAAACAGACAAAAGTGTTGGAAATTGCAGGGATCATCATAGTATCTATTCCATAAGGTTACTGGGTGGGATTAAATGAGATAGCGTATGTCAAAGCCTTAGTGCAAAAGCTGGCCCCTGGGCCTCGCTTAATTAACTCCAACTATCATTATAAATAATCACTGTTAGCATCTGGTCCAGGATTAAAACAAAGTATACTGCTGATGAGATAACGTTCGCCTTGCCTTCATTTACTGCTCAGGAAAGCATCTCACCAAAACCGAAAATGGCGTATGAACTCATAAGGCCTTAGAGGGTGGTGGCGAAGGGCTCAGGTGCGCGCGGAAGAGGACAGGCTTGAAATCACAGCCCTGCGGTACATCAGCTGTGGGATCCCAGGCCAATGAGGCAGCTTCTCCCAGACTCAACTTTCTTGTCCAGAGAATGGGAATAATAATGAAGGCACAAAGGGTTTTTATGAGTATTTCACAAAACGATGTGCATAAAGCGTTTAGCGCTGGTGCCCGATGCCTGGTAAGCTCTGGGTGCATAGAGTTGACCTTGTAAATGTATAATTAGCATAGTCCAATCTCTCTCCAAACACACTAGGGTTATGCACTTTAAAAGAATCTGTCCGGGTTCCCTTAATATATTTCTCCAACGTCACATCCTGTAACACCAGCTTTCTCAAAATTGTGCTGGCACCCCCTCTTCCCTCTCAAACTGGGGACCCAGGGTCTCATAGACCCATTGTCCTTTGGCTGTTGCACAGTCACTGTGGCTCACAGGGTGACGAGTGGCTGTCATGAAATGAAGGCTGTCCCTAACTGCAATACTCAGGATGAATGACAGGAAGTACAGTGAGTGTGGGGACCCTTTTAAGAACATATTTTTGCATGGAGTTTTTAAGAAGTTGTGCAACTGCGCCTGAACTAACCTCCCTTGACAATGCTCTACTAGGATGCCCGATAGCTGTGAGCTGTGCCTGTGGGTGTGCGGCACACACACATACACACACACACGCACACAGCCTTCCTTTCCCCTCCCTGCAGAGTGCCTCCCCAGACTCCCAAAACCCAAAGACAAATAAGCCAAGATTTAGGGAAACACAAATGTCCCAGAAAACAAAGACCTACAGGGGACTGTCTTCCAATGCAGACATGACCACTGCCTGATTTTTATCATCTGTCATGGGCAGGTGATTTGAAAGCAGACTTCGTGGACATCATGAATAAGACCAGCTTAAATAAAATGCCATATATCAATCCCTCTGTTTAATACAGAGACCTTTAAAATCAGGGACGCCGAGATATTTTCCTAGAGACCAAAGGGCTACTTAACTTATCTCCTGTTGCTGTTTTTGTTGGTTCGTGGGTGGTTTTGAAGGCAAATAATCCCCTGCCCACGCCAGTCAACATAAAACCCATCCTCCCCCAGCCCCTGGGGCCAGCCGGCCCACCACCTGCTCGGCTTGGCGCCCAGTTTGGGCTCAGCAAGCATCACGCCATCTTACAGACACGATTTCGACCTACATGTAGGAAGACACAGGAAGAAAAGAAATCTGCAATGAGATGGAAAACAGAATAGGAAAACCCATCCACACTGACTCTGACGGGGAGGAGGCTGGTCGTGCGTCTGTCTCTGCAGCCGCGGGGGTGCAAGGCTGGAGGCAGTAAATTGATACATGAGAGCAAGGAGACCCGGCCCGTGAACACGAACAGGCTGATGCAAACTCCCGCCGAGAGAGCCCCTAGCAGGGTAACTGGCATTCTCTCGTCTCCTGAATGCTACTCAGAAGCAGATTTTCTCTAAGTGTCTGTGCTTGTGCTGGGAAAGGTGGGGAGAGGGCTGGAAGGACCTGGCTCCGCTAATCCTCTTCTACCATTTCTTCCTCTGCAGCAGAGAGCACACTCTGGCCCGGCGATGCTCCGTCCAGGAATTCACAGAGACGCATGGAGGAGGATAATCACTAATACGCTGCTGTTAAAAAACGAATGGAAAATAACCTACCATATCCATCGGTAGAATGGAGAAATACATGAAAATGCTATGGAGCTATTTTACGGAGCTGACGTACATCTACACAGATTACTACGGAATGATATCAGTAACGTTTGACTAAAAAAGCCACAATGCTCCATACAATATGATCCTATTAACACACGCATGCATGTATTTGCACGTGTCCACAATGACTGATAAAGGACAACAGTCTGGAAGGAAGTGCATCAAACTGTTCATAGAGTTTATTTCAAGCAGGTGGGATTGGGGGGGTGTCATACTTCCTTCTTTGTGGTTTGTGTTATCCAGTTTTCTTTTTAAAAAATGAACATGTATAATCCCAAACAAAGTTTATTCCTTTCTCAGGGAAAATGAGTAAACGCAGCACAGTTTGCCAGGTATAACAAAGCTCAGGGAATGTGACTGGGTCGCTGTTCGGCTAGGGTAAGCCTAGCCGATTGTTTCCTGGATTGACGGAGACACATCTGAACAGCTCTGCTCATTCACTGCCCAGACGTATGCCAATCATGAATGACCACTGAGGGGCATTAGCAGTTGAGAAGTAGATGGAAGAAGTCAATATGCGAAGCTAATAGACCCTTTCTGTGGTTTCTGGAAAGCTCCTCAATCGGGGTACTTGCCACCTTCCTGTACCACCAAGCACCATGGTGATTCAATCAGGAGTAGACACCTGCCATCTGACTCAAGATGGGCCAGTCAGCTTCCCTCTTCTGGGAGTTCGGAATTTGGACAAAAAGGGAAAATCAGTTGGGGTTATGGGCTTCATTGCATCCCCCCAAAATTCATGTGCCAACGTTCTAACCCCCAGTACCTCAGAAAGTGATCTTATTTGGAAATGGGATCACCGTAGGCGTAGTTAATTAAGATGAGGTTTCTAGGGTGGGCCTTCATACAGCTGGTGTCCTTACAAAAAAATGGAAATTTGGACAGAAAGACATCACGCACAGAAAAAACACCATGTTACAGTGAAAAGAGAGGTCAAGGGACACTTCCACGTGCCATGGAACACAAAAGTGGCCAGCAAACCACCAGAAGCTAGGAGAGAGGAATAAGATTCTCCCTCACAGTTCTCAGAGGAACCAATCCTGCGGACGCCTTGATTTTAGACTGCTAGCCTTCAGATCTGCAGGACAGTACATGTTTGTTTTTTAAGCCACCAAGTTTGTGGCACTTCATTACAACAGTCCCAGCCAACTAACCGGTCTCTGTAGGGGTCCGGAGCTATAACGCACAAGCTCAAAAGATGGGCACAGAAGGACACATGTGGCCAGTGGGAGAGTCAGTCAGCTGAACCCTGGAAGGTCGTCCCTGGGCAGAAGCAGACATGAGAGGTGCAGGAGAACTCGCGAGTGCTTTCTAAGTCTGTTTCTGGCCTCTTCCTGAGGTTTTGGGTCCCATTATACCCTAACTGAATCCTGTCATTCTGCTTGAGCTAGTTCCGGAGATTTCTGTTTCAGCAACAAGTATTTATAAATCTTGAATCTCTAATCCCACAATAATGGTAATGGAGCAGACCGACCAGCACGTAGAATTCAATTAAAGTTTGTTGGATTAGGGAATAAATATGCAAATGAATGTACGTGAGACAAACTGAACAGTATCCACAAATTCAAGAAGCGGATGGCTGATTTAAAATCCACAAGGACATCCAGACAGAACAAGTCATTTCCTAGAAAGAGGAGGAGAGAAGGAGGCAGTATTTCCTGCTACAACGAGGTCACACCAGGCAAAGAACTCTGCCTTGGCTCTGAACCAAAGGGCAGAAAAAAATGGAGCCAGTTTGTTCTTCTGCACTGCCTAGTGGCCTTTGGTATAAGTCACCCCTCCCTGTTCTCCCTCCAACCACATGATTTTGGTGGAATTTCTAAAAATACTACCCACTCGCCCTTACCCTCGTCATGGTCCCCTGGCCAGGCTGGGCCAGTCCAAGGTCCCATGCCTCCCTTTACTGGCCACATTGATCATTTCAGGAAAGATCCATGACCCAAGATTGGTCCACCAGAATCTTTCCCTGAGATTTTGCTACCTGTAGCGTTGTAAGCCCGTGGCTGCCTCTTCTGGAATGACAGTGTCACAAAAGGAAAAGGAGGAACAAGGGGAGAGAAGGCAGACAGACAAACACTTAACGGTTTTGATGTTCCTGAATCCTGGCATCCCCAGACTAGTAAGACCACAGCTTTTTCCACCATGTTATTAGAAGAGAAAATTAACTTTCCTTTTGTTTAAGTTAGCTCAAGTTGGGTTTCTGTCATTTACAACCCAAAAGCCCTGATCTCTACAGAGGACACAAGACTTCATTCCTACTAAGAGTGTTACCCACACCTCTAGACATGGAGCAAAGTGCCCCCCCTCTGGAAAGCTGCCGAATAAAGGGCACTCACTCCCCTGTGTCCCCACATAGGTTGGCACTTCTGACCGTGGCCACCAGTGGAATGGGCAGTGAGGCAGTGTCACCCAGCAAGAGTGCACCAGTGCATGCCTGCAGGCTGATCTGACCATTCTCACTTTTCAAGCATTTGAGCCCCAGAGCTGCAGAGTGGGAACGTCAGTAGACAGTGGGTGCGAGGGGGCAACAGAGACAGACAAGAGCTGAACCCCAATAATATGAGGGTACTTGTATTGAGAAGACACAAGCTCATAACAGAGAATCTTCTAGGATTTCTGTTGAGAGAAACAATATAGCCATCAGAGCAGGCTTAGACTCAAATCTGGGTAATACCACTTCTGGATATTTAACCTAAGTCTCCGTTTCCCCAGCTATATAATAGGACACAAACTTTGACTTCAGAGAGTGTCATGGGAATTAGATGAAATAGTGGTGTATAATAAATGAAGCATTTTACGTTGGTGAGAAAAAGGGTTTTCAATAAATGGTATTGGGATAACAGGGTAGCCATCAGAAATATACAAAAAAGAGGGGCCTGGGTGACTCAGTCATTTAAGCATCTGACTCATGATTTCGGCTCAGGTCATGATCTCAGGGTCCTGGGATTGAGCCCTGTGTTAGACTCTGTGCTTAGCAGGGAGTCCACTTGAGGATTTTCTCTCTCTCTCCTCCTCCCTCCCTCTATCCCTCCCCCTGCTCATGCTCTCTCTCTAAAATAAATAAATAAATCTTTAAAAGAAGGAAGAGAAATGTACAAAGAAATACATATACCTAGAACATACATCAGAATAAACTGCAATAGATCAAAGATGGAAACATGAAAATACAGCCAACGAAGTACTGGGGAGGAGCGCCTGGGTGGCTCAGTTGGTTAAGCATCTGCCTTCGGCCCAGGTCATGACCCCAGAGTCCCGGGATCAAGCCCCGCATTGGGCTCCCTGCTCAGCGGGGAGTCTGCTTCTTCCTTGCCCGCTGCCTTTCTCCCCAGCTTGTACTCTTTCTCTCTCAAATAAATAAAATCTTTAAAAAAATTTAAAAAAGAAGAAAAAGAAGAAGCACTGGGGAAAAAATTGGGAGGGTGTTTTTATAACATCGCTATGGGAGACACCTTTTTGATAACAGCACAAGACACAAAAGATTGATAAATTCAGTTATATACAATATTTTTTATTGAGCATGACAAAACCACTTATGCAAAGTGAAAGACTGACAAGCTGAGGAGAATCACAGGCAAAACGCTAACTTCTCTCATAAACAAGAACTTCTAGAAACCGAAGTCAAAGACACAATCTGAAACAGAGAAAAATACAAACGCAAAAGGCAAATGACTGAACAGACACAAAGACACTCATTCATGCTAAGAGAAATGTCCACTGTCACTACACTAAGATGCCAGCTTTTACCTGGTTTATTGGCAACAACGCAGAAGTCGGGTAACCCAGCGTGCTGTGTGGAACAAATACATGGCTGCAGGCCGTATAAACAGATGTAACTACCACACGGGGCTCCGTGGCATTATCTACCAAAATCACAAAGGCACATACCTCTTGACGTGGAATTATACTTCTAGGAGTTTATCCTACAAACAGAGCTGTGACGGAAAATGACTTCTATGCAGGGTTTCTCATTGCAGCACTACTTGTGTTTGCAAACAAATGGAAACAGATCTCAATGGCTTTTTACAGACAACTAAGCAAATTATGTTAATCTAAACAATGGATGGAATATAATGCTGTCTTCCCCAAGACAAACAAACAAAAAAATGGGTTCTTTCATGTTCTGACCTGGAAAGAACCATAAGTATTTCGTTAAGTGAAAATGCTGAGTACAGTACAGGGGTACAGAATGCTTCCTTGTGCTTTAAAAACAAAAACAAAAAAAAGAGGTAAGAGTAAAGAATATCTGCAAGGATATGCAAAAATCATGAATAGTGTTGTTGTCCAGCAGACAGGAGTATTCGCTGATGCTTTTTCTGAATTGTGACTCTATTATCTATTCAAAAACTAATTAAACAAAACAACAACAACAAAAGAGGGGCACCTAGGTGGCTCAGTCGGTTAAGTGTCAGACTTGGTTTCAGCTCAGGTCATGATCTCAGGGTCGTGAGATCGAGCCCCGAGTCAGGCTCCACACTCAGCGCCGAGTCTGTTTGAGGTTCTTTCCTCTCCTTCTCCCTCTGCTCCTCCCCTGCTCTCTCTCACTCAAACAAACAAACAAATAACATCTTTAAAAAAAAAAAAGAAAGAAAGAAAGAAAGAAAGAAAGAAAGAAAGAAAGAAAGAAAGAAAATGAAGAGGTAATGGATGAACAGCTCTTAGCATAGCACCTGGAACATAATTAGCTCTCAGCAACTATTAGTGGCTTTTGTTACGATTATTTATCACTATTATTGTCCTGGGAGCCTTTAGCGGACATGATGGCCCGGGCATCATAGGACCCGGCTGAATATTCTACATTCCTCACACCTTCTTCACACGAGCTTGTCCTGAGCCTTCCCTTCTCCTCCTGTCCTGTTAACATCACTGCAGGAGGACTGATTTCCTGGCAACCTGAGGGAGCCCTCCAGCTACAAAAGCTCCATTCAGGGATGTGGACAAGCCCAAGATGGTGAAATGCAGATATCTGGGTTCTTGGTCACCCAAAGACACCTCTGCCCACCTCAGGGCCCTGAACAATCCATCAGCCCCTTTCTCCTGACCTGCGTCTACACCCCCTCATTGTTTGCACACAACGCATATCCTTAGGGAACTCCTGGCAACACGGGGGGCAGGGGAAGATCAAGAGCTCTGCTTCCCACTGACTCTCCACTCAGGGGTCCATGTTCCGCGAGGCAGAGAGCCCTGCCAGCAACTGCCGCTCTGCTCCTGCAGGTCCCAGCACTGCACTCCCACAGGTGGCTATCGGGTCATACTAACATGTATTCAAGGGCAAGTTGTCATTTTAAATGCTGTGCCTTTACGAGGTCTTACCATCGTAAGCTCCTACAAGACAGAAATCACACCTCCCACATGTCTGTCCCCTGCAGCACGCACGCAGCATGGTGCCGAGTACACAGCAGTTGCCTAATACTCCCCAAACAGTTCAATGAAAGCAGAGTGAGTCAGTGACGCACGTGTGGGCCAGTTGGCTGGTTAAAAGATCTTTCCAATGTTTTATCTGGCTAGTACATTAAAATAAGCAATTCCTAGGTCTTTTCAGGAAAATGTTACATCTTTTATGCGTACCCCCTGATTCACGGGTTTATGGGAGTTACAATTGGGGAAGAAAAAACACAGATACACTTTCACCTCAAACGTAACGTCATCCTCCAGCCAACACCTGATCCCTTGCTTCCCCTTCATAACCAAGTTCGTGAAGGAGGTGTCTACACTCTTTCTTCCCTTACTCCTACTCACATCTCAAACCACTCTCAGATGCTTTCTGCTCCCACCAAGATGTAATTACTCTTGGGGCGCCTGGGTGGCACAGCGGTTAAGCGTCTGCCTTTGGCTCAGGGCGTGATCCCGGCGTTATGGGATCGAGCCCCACATCAGGCTCTTCAGCTATGAGCCTGCTTCTTCCTCTCCCACTCCCCCTGCTTGTGTTCCCTCTCTCACTGGCTGTCTCTATCTCTGTCGAATAAATAAATAAAATCTTTAAAAAAAAAAAAAAAAAAAAAAAAGATGTAATTACTCTTGTCAAGGTCATCAAACCCATCTGTTATCAAATCCAGGGGACACTTTCCAGAACTGTTCTCTTTTGGCCTCCCAGCAGCAAGCTATTTCTAACCCACATCCTCCTCTCCAACCCACCTTTCTTATTCTGACCTCCCCCCGCCACCTCTCTGACCACTCCTCTATTTTACACACTTCTCTTCATAAACACTATACCCCCAAGATTCTGGTCCAGACTTTGTCCCCTTCTGGGGCAATTCCAACAACACTTATCAGTTCAGTTACCATTTATCTGATGTCAATTTGCAGGTCTTCACTTCTAGTCCTACTTTCCCTGCTCAGCTTTAGTCCCTTGCATCCTAAAGCCTACTGGACATCCCCTCTTAGATGTCACACCTCAAACTCAATGTGCCCCAACTGGACTTCATTCTCTCCTCCTTCAGACCTGTCCTACTCCTGTGGTCCCGAACTCAGTAAATGGTACCATCTTCCACCCAGTGGCCTAAGGCTCCATTGCTTTTTTCTTTCCCATCAACAATCAGTCATCATGTCCTCTGGGTTCTAGCTCCTAAATATATCTTGAGTCCATCTATGCATCTCCTTCTGTCCCATCTACCACTACCCTAGTCTCAGATGCCATTCTCTCCCTCTCAGACCCGTGCACTGGCCTCCATGATGTCAGATGGTGCCCCCCTCCAAATCTATTTACACCAGAGCAATCCTCCTGAAATACAAATCTGCCCAGCAATCATTCCCCCTGGACTCCTTCCTCATCCTCACTCCCTATATTTAAAATGCTGCCATGTTAGTCAGGACAATGGGCCGGCTTCCTTGACAGACTAAGAAACAGTGGCTTGAACAAGATAAAAGTTTCCTTTCTCTCTCAGTAAAAGGAGAAGGTGGTCAGTGGTGCAAGAATGTAGGTGGTTTTGCTGTATGAAGCTGTCGGAATCCAGGGTCTGTGGCCCCGACCTTCTTCAAACATTGGTCTCCTCAGCATTTCTGAGTTTGCCTACAATCACCATGTCCCTATCTCACCCTATCAGTGGGAAGGGGAGGAGGAGGAGAAATAGAAGAGGATAGGAGCATTGTTTTAAAGACATGACCCGGGGTTTGCACACATCACCTCTGCGTACTTCCCACGGGTTACTAGTTTGTAACACGACTAGTCCAGCTGCAAGCAAGGCTCTGTCGTGAGTCCATTAGCCCCAATAAAATTAGCAGTCGTAAGTACTACTGACTTCACCTCCCAACCATTTCCCCAGTCTGTGCCCTCCACCACCACGGAGCCCAGCTCACGCCGTATTTCGTTGGGATGAGGCTAAAAGCCTCCACACTCACCTCCCTGCTTTCAGTCTTACACCCATTCATTCCATCTGATCATATTGTTTTAAGATCATATTGTTTTAAGACCTTTCGATGGCCCCGCGTAATCTTCAAGATTTCTTCCACTGCAAATGGCAGAAATCCAATTCACAGTGACTTGAATGAGAGATGGGAGTTTTCTGGCTCATGTGACTGAGGAGATTAGGGGTTGTCAGGCTAGCTGTAAGCATGGCCAATGGCTCATGGATCCATGGGAAATGATAGCACTAAATCTTCCTTACCCCTGGGCTTTGTTTTCCTCCCTGTTGATGTCATTCCCAGGCAGCCTCTGGGAGAACCTCAGCATCTCCAAGCTTAGGTCTTCCACTTTGCAATCCCAGCAAAGTAAAACAAACCCAAAATGGTCATAGTTACTTATCAATGCAATGAGAGGCTAAGGTCTGATGCTTATTGTCTCTGATCGGCTTGACTCCAGACTCCTGCTCACACGGCCAGGAATACATTATACCCTCACGGGCACGCCTGAATCATGTGCCTTCTAGCTAGCCAGGAGGTGGGGTCAATCTCACTTGAACCATACTGATTGAGTCTGGGAGAATAAGTTCCCCAGAAGAACTAAGGGATACTCTTTAAAGTATGGAGAATGAATGAAAACAGGCAAAAACAATAAATGTTCATAATACGCTCCGTCATTTTATGGAGTGTCCATGTGCTTTGGTTTGGCAAACAGACCTTTTTACTTTGGTTTTATTTTATCTGTCTCCAGTCCCTCCATCTCCTGATAATATCCGTTCATAGGCTGCTTATTAACTCTGAATTGTCTGTGATTTGTAGGCAGATAGACAGACACACACACACACACAAGGATGCATACACATACACACACACCCCACTTTGCCCATGGTGTCCCCGTGGCCGCTACTTTACTTCTCCACCTGCATTGCTCCTACTTACCTTTTGAGATTCAATGTGGATGGACCTCCCGCCCCCAGTCGTTCCTAGAGATCCCCCAGGCTAGGATAAGTGTAGGTCCTCTCTATTCCCACAGCACTCAACGCAGAGGACAGTGACTATACTGAACATATTACTTTGAAATTAGGCATTTTGCACCTGTACCCCGCTGGGGAATATTACAGACCCATTCTCCTGATCTCCACTCCATCCTTCTTCCACTGGGAGAGTTTGGGATGACTTTTGCCAGACTCCTCTGCAGTTGGATATAAATAGAGTTGAATTTGCGTGTTCACTGCACACATGAAATCTCTGGAAGGCAGAAGTGAGGCAGAGGTCATCTCCCTGTCTTTGTTATAAAGGGCTGAGACAAGTGAGGCTTTCATACAACAGCATTTGGCAGGCATTCTCCATGCTTCAAGCGTCAAGGGGCTGTCGAGGGCGTAGTGTAGTGACAATGGGTTCCTGGTACCCCTTGTCAGTGGACGGGACTGTCCCTCAGAGGCGCTCAGAGAATCACTCCTCTGACACTTTCTGGGATTTTCTAAGCATCAGATTTCCGGCATTAAATCTCCACATGCTTAAAATACCTAGGGTGATTTCTTTTTCTTGCACTGATCCTGACTGATCATTTCTCGATGGAATTGTCTTATTCCTGTTTGCACACTCAGTGCCTAAAACAGTATCGGGCAGCAGGTGCTCAATAAATATTTCGTGAAAGCTAATGAAATTAAAATATATGTGTAATTTCTTGGCAACACAAGATTTATTAGTATGACAGATCATCCAAGCATGTCTGCTCGCCTACGTTTAGCTCTCAAACCCAGATCTTGGTACCAGATACCCTGCTGTTTGGGAAAACAGCATGACTGCATCCAACAAAAGAAATCCAAAATCTCTGAGGGACAAAGGGCACCTTTCCTTATACAAACAGTGACCCTGGGTTCATGTAAGCACAGGCTCTGATAACAAACAGTGGCATTATTAACAAAAGAAAATTCTATGATCCTGACATGGTCTAGTGATTTAGCACCTGCAGGTAACTTTTATTCTGAATCTTAATTTACTACCCACTGGTGACCCTTGTGTAAAAATCAGAACAGGGGGGATTTGATCTTGCATGTAAATTTTATGTTTTGTCTGCTGGCAGATTTATGATTTGGGTTGCGCCCAATGCATTCAATGAGGGAGAGCCACATAATGGTCATACGTGTCATCACCCAGCACATTAAGCTGCCTTGCAATATCCCAGATTACAGTAGTACATTGCAAAGCATGGCCATTTGAAGGTAATTCATTCCAAATTCAACTCGGATTGCTTTTCCTCTAAAACTGACAGCGGGCGATGCAACAAGACCATTGATGTGTGTCTCCAACCTAAAAATAAATTTTATACTTTCAGAGCGCTACACAAAGAAATCAGGATATTCAATTCATTAAAAAAAAATAACAACAATATTCTTTTGTGAGATCACTTGCCCCAAACAAAAAGAAACAGAGAAATGTCACAGAGGCAATTGAACAGAGCAATTAAGAGAATAGACGTTCAGGTCAGATGGATCTGGGATGTTAGCTCTGTGGTTTCCAGGCCGCGTCTAGAAGCCTCAGCTGCTTCAAGTGTACCGTGCACTCGCCCTCAGGCTTGTCATGAACACTTAGGGCAACGCATGCCCAATGCCTAACACAGCATAAGGACTCGGGGCGATGTTGGTTACTTCTTTTTTCTGCCTAGTCAATTTCTCCTCGAACCTTTTTTTTTTTTTAATCAAACAGCAACTAATGGCAAAAAAGAATACATTTGTTTGCTTACAAAAGTGGACAGCTTTTCCAAGAACAAAAAAAAATGTATAATTCATAAAGAGTCCTAAAAGTACCTTAAGGTCTTGTATTTTATTTTTAAGCATAAGGTGTATTCCTTGGTAATGTCTTTGTACTTGCTCTAATATAGCGTGTGCGATTGAAATTGATACTTCAGGGGTGCCAGTTAAGTGGGTATGTTCATATGTGGAAAATCTGAGTAACTCAGGATGTGTGTCTACTCTTCTCTCCCTGGTGCGCGCGCGTGCGTGTGCGTGTGTGTATCTGTGTGTGTTATACTTCAATAAAAAGTTATTTTAAAAGACTCCAGGAAAATACACTGGGTTTATCCTAGAGCTCTGAGTAAACCCTGGCACGCTTCCTCAAACCCCTAGGGTAGCCCTCCCTTGTTTGCAAAGCATGTCACAGAGGAAGCAAAATCCACACTGAAGTGACAGTGTTACTAGGGAAATCAGGAAGGCTTCTTCACGTGATCGAGGACACAGTGGAGTCAGGAGTTTGTCACAGCAGATGTGGACTTGTGCTGATTGCCAATTTCCAAACACTCATTTGGAAGCCCACAGTTCAGGCAATTAGGGCTGATTCTAGGCTGTGTTTGAAATACAGGAGTTTTTTTTAAACCAAAAACTCATCATCCACAACCATCGATGCAATGTGCTGGTTCATTTTTTCCAGTGACTGACCTTTAAGTGTCCAATTACAAAGTTTTATTATTACCGCCCCCTTTTTGCCATTACCCCCTTGGGAAGGAGAGAATTCAGAGGCCAATAGGAGTGTAGAATCTTAGGTTTGAATTGGATTAGAAATTGCAATTACAAAATCCCTAAACCCAAACACCAAACAACAAATTTCCAAGGGCAACATTAAAGTCAGGAGCACAGACGTTCGGGCCTAAATTTGATTTTATAAAAATTCCTGGGAAGAAGATTCATAAATTACTATGAAGGGATGCAGTTACATGACTTTTAAGACTCTGCCTTTAAATGTCTATAAATACACTGATCTTGAAATAATGTCTAGGCCGCTACATCTCCAAATGGGCTCCATAAGCCTCATGCTTTATCAATAAAAAAGGCAGGGAGAGGGTAAAGGTCATGTGAAATAAATTTGACAAACACTACAACTTATCTTCTGCTCCCAGAGCTTCATGAGATTTATTTAAGGCTCTGAGAAGTCCTGCAGCAAGCAAATATGTGTAATTGTATATAACCCAGTATTTCCCTAATTTATCTGACCAAACATGTCATACCACAGAAAACCCTCTAAAAATTGGGGAAGTGCCAAGTTCACCCTGGTGAGCTGTCTTGTTGTCATATTTGGGGTGGAACTCCTCAAGCAGGATGTTGGTGCACTGGCCTGCAGGCTTCATGTGGCTATTAGCCATGCGTCCTACAGCTCTCTGGAGTTTTGAATTTATACTTCCAAATTTTCTATGACACAACTCTTCAGGGCAAGCTGTTATCATAGGGTTCCTTTGGCCAACAGCAGTGACACTATGATTCCATAGTCCCACAGGGAGAGCTGTCAAGGACCGTGAATAACAGGGATGCCATATGTGGTTGAAAGGGAAAAACACTGAACTGAAATGCAACCGAGAAGGTTCTTGCCTCTGCCTCTCTCCACTTATCTTTCTTTTTGTTCTTGCTCTTCTTCTAAACCTTCCTCTTCCCCCCTCTCCTCATGTGACTTTCCTTCTCTTCACCTGGTACATCTTTATCCATGCCTGCTTGGGGGGGGTGGATTTCGCTACACGGGGATCGAAGAATCGTCATTTTAGGCTTTGCAAGGCCAATTGGTCCCTGTTGTAACTACTCAGCTCTGCCACCGTCCAGCAAAAGCAACATAATATGCAAATAATTGGGGGGGGTGGCTGTGTCCCAATAAAACTTTATTTACAAAAAGGGCAGAGGGCCAGATTCAGCCCAAGTGCTGTAGTTTCCCCAATCTTTAATCTATGCTTTACTTGATGATGTTAAAGAATTCAAGCATGTGTTTCTTTTTACTTCTTGAATGACATTGCCCATTTCCATTTGCAAATCCCTCCCCAACGCTCTTTTGCAAATCTTATTCTCACTTCAAACCTGGTTTCTCCCTCCATCAGGGACCATTCCCAAATGGCTCCCAGCCACCCACTATGAATTAGCCCTTCCCCTCACCCTCACAGGGCAGTGGAGGTGCGCAGAAATTACGAGACTCATACTCTGCCTTGCCTTCAAATGGGTTTTAAAATTTTTCGTCTTCTATTTAGATGCAGACGCTTTCCTCTCTGGAGCCCCTGGTCTATCTATACACACCCAACAGCTTTCTTACGGCAGAGTCAGATGTCTGTGGAGCTCTGTCTGTCTGATTTTTAAATGGAGATGAATATTGATAGGACTAAATACCAACCACGAAAATTGGAGCTGCCTTTGGCCTGAGGTGCCTCATGAGCATTTTCTTGGGACTGATGCAAGGTGTGTGTGCGGGGGGGAGGGGCAGCGGGCAGGCAAAGTCGTCTCACATGAGATGGAAAGAAATCTGGACGGGAAGCCGTTTTAAGGATATAAAGAGTACTTTTCTCCGCTCACGCCTCCAAAACAGATGTCCTACTTATGCATCCATAGCGTGAGCACCAGAGCTTTCAAGAAATACTGTCTAAATTTATTCGAACAGGGACTCAGCAATAACTCCTAAAAAGCAATGCCTTCAAAGGAAAAGGAAAGGCGCTCACCTTGCGAGACCATCAAAACTATTCCCACGGATGCCTCATGAGCCTCCACTTATCTGACATGAAAGGAGCCGGGCCTGCTGCTGGCCTGGCGGGATTTGAATCCTCTGGTTCCAGGGAGAGGAGGTATTACCAAGTCCTGCTTCAGCATGCGGCTTAAAAGGCACGTAAATGGAATACGTCTGCTCGCCCGCTTGGTTTTGAACTAAATCTTCTCCTCCCTTCCAGATGTAAATGAGATCATTACTGAGGCTCGCTTAGCAGGGAGGGATGGGGGTCGGGGGCGCCGAGGGGCAGGCAGGGCTGGCTCTCAAAGGCAGGCTGGTAGAGCCGCCACACCCCGACCTGTTGGACAGGTGGCGATGGCCCCGGAAAAAGTGCCGTAGCCCTGGGAGGGTCTCGAGAGTGGTATTTAAGACCATGTCTGCCTCCAGCTTCCTGCATGACAGAGGGAAAGTCACTGGCTCTCTCTGTCCTATATTTTCCTCACCTGTCAAATGCGGGCAATGGCCGCACCTGTCTACAGGATTGTGTTTCTAGAGGTCAAGTGCCTGTGATCGTGCCTCTTAGATAGAAGAAGTGTCCTTGTAGATAAAAGAAGTCCTGATGATATCTGTTGCAAAGGGCCATTACGGAGTCAATGTCAGCACCCAGAACAGTGCCTGGCACACAGCAGAGGTCACGGAAGGTCTCCCTAGGGCGATGAACGATGATTAACAGGCTGGTAGTTGTGCGGTGATGGAGAGCAGAGGCGGGCAGGCTTTCCTTAGTCAACCACCAAACTTTGCAAGTCACACGGCTTCCGTGGCAAGCACTCACCTCTGCCGTGGAGAGCCGGCGCGGCCTCAGACAACTCGGAAGGGGTGATGGAGGCTTTGTGAGGGTGAAACTTGGCTTACAGACACCGACATATGAATTCCATGTAATCGTCACCTATTATAAAATGTTACTCTTCTTTAGATTTTCTAAAAAACATTTTTAGATCCTGAGCCTTACCTGAAAACAGGCAGGAGCTGAACGTGGCCTCTGAGCCCCAGTGTGCGGATCGCTGATTAAGAGTGACTGCTCTCAGTGGTCCCCATTATGGGACATTAAGAGGCTTCTCCACCTCTGAAGTTTGATAATCATACCACCGATAGCTGAGAGTTAATGGAAAGACAAAATGCACGAAAAGAACGCATCATGAGGCCTGGCACATAGTAAGTACTCAGTAAGTGTCAACTGTCATTACGAACAAACCCACTAACCATATCTAACAGGGCTGGGAGGCCACTTTCTCAGCAGCAACACCAACGCACCAGTCTCTTCACAAGACCTGGACAGAGACCCTGCCAGGAATTCAGAGTGTTCTGTTGCCGCCGCTGGCCAGGCAGCCTTGGCAACTGACACTTGATGCCCCTGACTGAAAGCGAGTTTGGGGCTCCATGAACTGTAACACCCTCCTTCAGAAAGTCTGGAATTGGTCAGTTACGAAATACCTGGTCCAGGTCCCCAACTGATAGCACAGATGATCACTGGGGACGTTCATGGTCTATAGGTAACGAAGCAACCACTTGAGCACCTGGCCCTTCTGTTCCTCCTTTCCTTGGGGTGACTTGGAATTCCCAATACACTGACCCCATTTCCCTGTCTTCTTGAGAAGGTCTACTTTGGATGGTTCCTTTGGGTAGGATCATTTTCGACTGTTCTGTGTTGTTTTTATTGGCATTGTTTCTTTGTTTTAGTTCATAGGATCGGTGCGACGATTGAACCTGACTGCATACAAACTTCAGGAGCCCAGGCAGTCCCGTCTTTACTATTGTGACCAAAATTCAGTTTCAGACAGAGAAATTCTTGACTTTTCCAAAAAAAGGAAACTTCCTAGATTCAATTCTACTATGTCAAACTGAGTTGAGATCAGGATGACCAGCCAATCTGAGGAGGTAGAAGGGAGGGTCTAGTTTGTGGAAATAGGGATTTGCCTCATTTTGAATTTGCCTCATTTGGAAAAGACGGCAGAAAGAGGTTACTTGCAAACAAATCAGCAGGGTGCAGGTTAAGAGAGCTGCTCTAGATTCTGTAAGAGGCTGGGGGCCTGTCTAGTAATCTCTCAACTCCACGAAGCCACTCCAAGAAGTGGTCACAACAATAGAAAACAGCAGTAATACTTGAGGGGGCAAGTGACATCTACAAATCTACTGTAGAATGTGAACAAACTCTTGCTTTTTCCTCTTCCTTCTTTCTTTTTCTTTTTCTTTCTTCCTCCCTCCCCCCTCCCCTCCCTCCCTCTTCCTCCCTCCGTCCCTTCCTTCCTTCCTTTCTCCCCTCCCTCCCTGTCTTTTTGTTTTACTGTAGCTACTATGGAAAATACTGTGAAGTTTCTTCAAAAGACTAAAGCTAGAAGGACCATATGACCCAGCATTTCCACTTTTGGATATTCACCAAAAGAAACAAACGACAGCATTATCCCAAAGAGCCATGGGCACCCTCATGTCCACTGCAGCCTTACTCACAATGGCCAAGACACAGACACAGCCTGAGTGTCTACCAATAGAGCAATGGGTCAGGAAAACGTGGTGTATATTTACAATGGAATACTATTGAGCCATTAAAAAAAAAAAAAGGAAATCCTGTCATTTGCAACATGGATGGACTTTGAGGGCATTCTGCTAAGTGAAGTAAGTCAAACAGAAAGACAAATACTGTATGATCTCAATTACATGTGAAATCTGAAAAACAAAACCCCTTATAGATACAGAGAGTAGCTTGGTGTTTGCCAGAGGCAGGGTGAAAGGGGTAAAAAGGTCCAAACTGTCATTTATAAGCTAAAAGTCCTGGGGATAGAATGTTTAGCACGGTGAAGAAGAAAAGCAAACCTTACTGTTTCAATTCACCTGTGCTACGTGCCTCCTTTGCAAGAGTCCTCGCCAGACAAACGCAGCCTCACAGTCAATCCCTGACTACCACCCATGCCACACTCCTACGTCCTGCCAGGAGAGCAGTTCTGGAGAACCTTTACGGTTCCATGGGGGCTGAGGGCTTCCAGGGCCCCGGGCTTCAGCAGCCGGCTGACTCTCTCACACACTCTCAGCCACGAAAGGGTTGCTCAGCCTTGTGAGAGCTGCCAGCACTGCCCCATATGTGGCGGGACCCTCTTGAGTCCTGACAGTTGTGATGGGATGGACAGGTGTCTGATTACAGATCACATCGCCGTTATTTACCAGGCCACATCTGAGCACCCCTCAAATGATGATGGAAGGAAAACAAACAGGAGACAAAGCAGATTGCAATTCTCTCCGGCAGGGCTTTATGTAAAAGGTACCTCGCCCGCGTAATTCATTAAGCTAAAGGTCCATTTGGACCAGTTTGGAACCTTAGATGATTATTACAGAGCAATTGCCCATCACTTGCTTTCTGATTTAAAGACGCCTTTCTGCCAAAGCGGAAGGGATCGCTGTGCTTCAGAAGCCAACAAGAAAATGTTCAAAAGTCGTGCTTTTACCCAATGTGGCTCTGGATCCTGTTGTATTATTTAGCAGGGAAGAAAGAAAATATCTTAAAGAGTCATTTTCTGTACAACAGCAGAAATTTGGAAGCAACTTAACGTCCAGTAATATGGAAATGACTCAAAGAACTATTTACAACACCATTAAAAGGCCAAGATGAGGTTAAGAGGAATGAGAAAAGGCTACCTCAATGCTGAAGAAAAATCTCGAAGACATGCCGTTAAGTAAAAAGAATATTAAAATTAAAAGTGAAAGCAACAAACAAGTTTAAGAACAAGATATTCTAACAAAACAGTGGGAATGTGCTTACGGCCACTGAACTGTGTACTTCAAAGTAGTTAAGATGGTAAAACTGTATGTGTATTTTTCCCACAACTTAAAAAGATAAGATATTCTCAATACATCTATAAAAACAAAATTATGTCTTTTCCTGTGTGTTGCTTAAGCATATGGAAATATAGATAAATATCAGCAGAGTCAGATACTGACCTCCAGGGAGGGGCCTAGAATTGAGAATAAGAACAGCATGAAATTTAGCTTTGGTGGCATTCTATGAATGTCTTATACCAAGAACATGGTCATATATATTGTACTTCATAAATAATTTAAATAAAATCTGCACGTAAGTCTCAGTCTCTTCTCTAAAATGAGGATATTGAACTAGGTCAGCAATTCACCTTTTCCCCCTATAGTGACAAGCCATGATATTGTAAGATTTGTGTCTACGAATTACTATAATTACTAGGCCTGGCTAAAATAGATCTCATACAATTTCTCAACTTAATTTAAAAATATTTCTTCGTTAGGGGCGCCTGGGTGGCTCAGTTGGTTAAGCATCCGACTCTTGGTTTCATCTCAGGGTCCTGAGATGCAGCCCCGAGTCTGAATCCCTCCCTGCTCATTGGGGAGTCTGCTTGGGGATTCTCCCTTCCCCTCCCCCCACCCGTGCCCATGCACTCTCTCTCTCTCTCTCCGTCCCTCTCTCAAATAAATAAATAAATCTTTAAAAAAAAAAGGCAACTTTTTTTTTTAGCAAATACTTATAGAGTACTTGCCATGTGCCAGGCACTATTCCAAGTGCTTCACAAATATCAGCTCATTTAATTATCAACAAACACCATGAGGCAGGGCTATTATTACCCCTGACTTTACAACTGAGGAAAAGCACAGAGAGGTTAAGGAACTTATCCAAGGTCACACAGCTGACAAGTAAGGCAACTGGGATTGTAGTTCAGGCATCTCCAAGTCCATGCTTTTTAAACGCAGCTCTATGCTGCCTCTCTTCTCATCATCTACTAACCTCCTTTCTGTTCTTCACATCTATCAAGTTCATTCCCACATCAGGCCCTTTGCACTTGCCATTCACTCTTCTGATGAAACCCTTCTCCAAATCTTTGCATGGCACAGTCTTTCTAATATTTAGGTCTCAGCTCAAATGTTGACTTCCTAGAAGACCTGAAACTGCTTTTCTGCCATCTTTTCAAAATTATTTCTTGTCTGTTAATAGTTTGTTCACCATTTTATTTTCTACTTCTCCCAATATATTATATGCTTCATGAGGTTATGAACCCTGTCTGCCTTGTTCACCCCTTGTCCCAATGCCCACCTCAGTGCCTAACACAGAGAAGGTGCTTGGTCAGCGGGGGATGGATGGATGGATGTACGGACAGATGATGGATGGATGGATGGACAGATGATGGATGGATGGATGGATGAATGGATGGATGGCTGATGAGTAGAGAGACAGAGAGATGCAGGTAGATGGACGGATGGATAGATAGTTGGAAAGATGGAGAGATACATTTAAGTTTCAATGAATTTAATTCTACTCCTTTTATTCCACTCAAAACCATTATCAGGATTCAGGTGAGAGAGATGCTATTATAGAGATGACCTTGAAATCACTAATTTCCTTTTAAAAATAATGTATAACTGGATGGCTTTGAAACATTATAAAGATCAAATCACTTGGAGCACAGCTCACAATGGGTGGAGACAACTATTAATGGGAAAAGAATCTCTGACAAATGTTTTAGTTGATTCATGAGAAGAAAAATCCGCCTACTTTGAAGGCCAGCGATACCGCTAATGCAGGGCATTGGAATAGTTCGGGGGGTGAGGACTCAGACCCTCATGACTAAGCACAATCCTCAGCTGCTCGAAGGTCCAGAGGTGTGACCGAGCAGCACCCGGGGCCAGCTGCTCACTGGCACTGCCGAGTGCTGTGTGCAAGCACCGTCTAAACCCCGGCATCCCTCCTCCGGTCCCACGCTAGCTGGTCTCCCCCATCAGGCACTTTTGAATTCTTGGCTCTCGAAGAAAATAAGAGAAAATATCCCATAGCATGTTTCAGATATTAAGAAGCCAAACAAGTAATCTCTACAAGTAAAATATGAGATATTGAACGAGGCTCCCTGGAGCAGCCCGCTCCCGCATGTAAGTAATTTTAAGAGGATGGAATTGATTTCTGACCTTATGCCTTGGTGTATTTGTAAGCATCTGTATTTGATGAAAAATAGTCAGAATAAAGGGCAGTTTGATTTTTCAAGAGCTGTAAAATATAGACAAGGATAACAGGGGGTAACTTGCATATTACCCTGCAAATGGACAACAGAAAGTTCTGGGTACGGCAAGCAAAATATGAAATCAGATTTAGCAAAAGCCCTCCTTTCTTTCTTTTTTTTTTTTTTCCTTCACCCGTTGTATTTCAGCCTCGGTTGGATGAACTCAGGACGGGCAGCTTTGTTCAATAAGCACAGTTCTGCTACTTTTCCTCATTTCCTCACGTGGAAGCCCTTAGGCAGACCTGAACATTATCTAACTCAAAAATGATCAAACTCTGAAAAAATGTTCTTGGTTTCATCAAGAGATGAGTCTCCTGTTCCTCTGGGAGCGAGATGTGAAGGCTTCTGGATCCTACCAAAAGAGAAATGGAGACAGAGACTCCCACACCCACCTCACAGGTGGCACGTAAGGGACTCAGGCTGTGAAGGGAGGCTGTCCTTCCGCAGACCAAGCCTGGCTTGCAAGCCTCACTTTTCCAGGGCTTGCCCAGGAAGACAACATGATTTTAGACTCCTTAACAAGGACATGCATCTAGAAAGATTAATTGAACAGACCGTTTACATAGCACGAGTCCATTCTCCCCCCACATAGAGCACACACGTTTCTGGGCAATTTGCGTACACTTAGACTGCATCCCACCTCTCCGAGCTCATGACCTTACAGAAATGTAGACAGCAAACTTACTTTGCTTAAAAGGGACCCAGAAAGAGAGATCACAAGCAATTATATGGCTTAAAGACCCATGATTAAGTCTTTAATAAGATTTGGCTTCCATTTCAAAGGTCCTTCTCAGTGTTTCATAATTAAGGAGCGATGAGCCTGACAGACAAGAGGCGTGTCAGACATAAACAGAAATTGGGAATTTCATGCCCTCTCTACCCCATAGTAAATAACTCAAGGGTGGAACAAGGCAGGAGGCATTACCAGTACGGCTGGGATGGAGGTGGGGGAAAGCCAACTTCGTGCCTTCGATGCCAGGGAAGTTACTTGAGGACTGTTGCACCCTATGAAAGATCAGCCTTTCTGGATGCCAAACCCTCAGAGACTCGGGTTTATCAAAGAAGTACCAGTCACATAACATAGTTGAAACAGCCTAGAGGTAACTTTAGCTTTCACACCTGAGATTTTGGGAAATTCAGAAGCTCTTGTGACTTTGCCAAAAACAGAAAACTTATTACTCGCAGCTTTGTGCTTCGTCTGAATACACAGTTTCTCGTGGCTTTGTCTGATCCCCTTTCCCGCAAACAGCTCCGCTGTGTCTCCCCAACCGTCCCAACCCACAGAGCGGGTGTCAGAAGAGACTAAAGCACCATGTCAGATGCTGATGCCAGGGGATCAGGTCTAAGATTGCAGCAACAGAATTCTTTTGAGACATGTCCTCTGGATGATACTCCTAACTGGGCATAACTACCATTCATAGAAAAGTGTTTGCCATTTTGCTTGGGAGAAAGATTCTTTTCCTTCCAAGGAGTCCATCAGAGACCTCTGCAATTCATACCTCTCAATTCATGCTTCCACAGTGAACACATACAAAAAGGATGGCTCGTTTACTATTAATTAAAGGTCCCACTGTGCTGGGTGATCGTTCTCTAGGGCAGCACAGTTAATAAGTAGTCCCCATGCTTGGGAATCAGAGCCTATCACGGCTGTACACCGTACAGAGACGTTCTCTTGGTTGCCAGTAGAAAAACAGGCACAATAAATGGTTCGAATGATATACAATGTGCATGATGAATGAGTACCAGCAGTCAAAAATAAATGCAGAGGGAAAGGCATGAATGGAAGCCAACTCCAAGGTAGGATCTAATAACACCAAATTCTGTGGACAGCACGTCACGACCCAGCTCAGATCTGCTGTTGTCTTAGCACCAGCACTCATCAGCGGCTGCCTGGGCCTGCCGGGACCACCCATCTTCCTCCACGCTCCCTGAATTAACTTGCTGAGACCCAGCTCTGTTATACACCTTTAATGGCTCCCAAATAGATTAAGCATAAGGCCAAAAACTGGGTGTACCTTGAGAAGGTTCCATACTGTAGTCCACTGGTGCAGCCCCATCTCTCAACAAAGTACCCATCCTCTATCCCCCAGCCCCACAAGCCTCTAGGTGCTATGCTTTCTGCCAGGGATTCTCCATTTCAGGCTCACAGCAGTGCTTTGAGGGGGCAGGGGTTGGGGGGACGGATGTCACTACTGCTCTCTTACAGCTGAGGAAACAGAGTCTGGAGAGGTTTTGTAACTGGCCCAAAGTTACACAGTCAGTAAGCAGAAGGACAAGAATTTGAAACCAAGCCTGCCCAATTCCAACACATATTTTCTTTCGCCTACATTGGGTCAGTGGATCAGGAACTGTTGGACCTCTTGAGAAGTGCATGGGGTTATAAGGGGACAACTCAGGAACGTCATACAGAACTATCCTACAGGACGCAGGCAGGAGAATTCCTTTTTTTCCCCAGAAATAAAGGCAATTGGGAATGAAGAAACAATCGTGTTGGTACCAGAGCGGAAGAAGCATGTGAACCCGCACACTATTCTTTTCCATGAACTCCTCGACTTTTCAATAGAAAGTGATGCTCACCAATTGTTTTGTGGAAACCAAGGAAGGGGCTGGGTTTTGTTCCGATGTTAAGACGTGTGGAGTCAAAGCGGCATGCACAGATGGGGAGGCACAGAGGCAGACGGACACGGGCAGAAATGGGGGGGGGTTACTCGGGCTCTTCCAGAAATTGGCACACGTGAAGCCAAATCCCTAAGAGACAGGGGAATTTTTCATCTTTTTTCTCTAATGAAGCACTGAGCTCCAACACGTCCCCATGTATTCAGTGTTATCCCCACCCACCTTTATCCTGTTCCCCTTCCTCGGGGGAGCCCCCACCCCAAGGGGGGAAGCACTCCGCCCACAGGGCCCAGGATCCCCTCCCACCTCCTACCAAAACCTCCATGCAGGAAAAGCTCTGACAAAGTCATTGACCTTCAGGAGTAAAAATGATTCTTTGTTAAAATCATCACCCCTCCAGGGCTAAGATTTTCATTTTTCAAGCAAAAAGGAAAGGAACCACGGAAGTGGAGTTCCAGGCAACAAGGAACAAGTCAGAGGCTTTTCTGAAGGCTCAGACATCTGACAAAGGCTAATCCGACACATACTATGACAGCCCTGATTTTTAAATCTGCTTAAGGCAATTAGGAGTTCGAGGAAAGCTGTCAAGGACACACAAGAAAATACCGAAATATAAATTGTCATGTGCTCTAAGATGGATACTGTGTGATTGTTTTTCCTTAAGTGGTGGCTCCTTTGGCTTTGGTAAAACAGAATCCATGCCAAAGTGAGTATTACACAGCTTTTATTTTTTTTTTATTTTTTTTAAAGATTTTATTTATTTATTTGACAGAGATAGAGACAGCCAGCGAGAGAGGGAACACAAGCAGGGGGAGTGGGAGAGAAGAAGCAGGCTCATAGCGGAAGGAGCCTGATGTGGGGCTCGATCCCAGAACGCTGGGATCATGCCCTGAGCCGAAGGCAGACGCCCAACCGCTGTGCCACCCAGGCGCCCCTACACAGCTTTTAAAAAGAAAGCTGTAAGGACATATGGAGACACACACAAGGGTATGCACCAAGCAAAAAGCAAAGCTATGGAATAGCAAAGACTCTGTATTCCTTTTTGTTGTTTAAATTAACACTGGCGCACTGTATGGCTGTTAACTGGCATTCTTTCTCCCCTTTTTCTATAATCAGAAACCCCCTCTCCTTTGAGTTTATGTGTTCCTGTGCTTCACAGTCCCCAAAAACCATTTCTCCACCTGGTCACAGACATGAAGGGGCCCCCGGTCTGTCCTGTTACTGCCCCCCATCCACGGAGATTGGCCCGAGCAGAGCCAGTCACCGTCCTTCACTGGGACGGATGTCCAGGTCTCTGGATAAAGAAGTTCTTCTCTCCACAAGAGCTGCTGCACTGATGAGTTAGGACCATGGGGATGTAGGCAAACATCCTTCCCACCAAGGGAAGGGGAGCCGTCTACAGAGGACTGGGAAGGAGAAAGAACTGGATGAGGGAGAAGGAGAAAGGGAGAGGAAGAGGAGGAGAGAAGGCTCCCAGTGAACCCCAGGATCCAATCAGGAATCCATGCAGATCTGCTCTCTGACATCCCAGGAACATGGCTATTTTACTTGTGGCTTAAGCTTGTGAGTTTGCTTTCTGCCAGGTGCAAATTAAAGAATTCTCCCAAATACCATGAGTATGTACCTGTGGGCTTCTGGATGTCTCCATCTCCAAATCCAAAACACATCCAGGCAATTTAACAGTACTTACATGTGATAATCTATGATTGTGATTAACGTGGGGTGGAAAAGGTCAGTTTTACTCATTTTAACTTTTTCAATAAGTACCAATTACTTTTTATGACTTTTTCCAGTGAAAACATGGTGGTTGTTGTTTTTCTTTCAAAAACATTTCTGCCTCCAATTAAGGGCGGAAAGAATCTGTGTTCGCTCTCGGAGTAGGAGCCATTAAGTACCCCGTAGGTAGCATAATCTGCAACAGGCAAACTCTCACAAGCGGTGCAAAATAACGCCTCCGGGACGCACGCTGAGTCAGGGCATCGTCCAGCGAGCCACCGCAAGCCGGAGTCTTCCAGAAACTTAAGTTAGCCCTCCTTCATCTTTGCAGTGTGTACTAAAATGTTCTTCCCCCATGTGATTGTTACCCAGGGCACCAGAAATGTAGGATTTCTTACCAACTCCTGCTTGCTTCTTTATCATTCGAACAAGCCCCAAATTATACTCCATTTTCTCTCTTTCTGCCAACCAAGAACCACCAAGTCACCTCCAAGGGATACAGAACAACATGGCCAGATTCTGTCAGATTAAAATATGAGACAAATTAACCCTCATTAAGAGAATGCACCTGCAACACTGCCGACCAACTGTGAAAAAGCAACTGGCCGCATCCCTGAGTCCATATTGTCTTCACCCCTCATTAAGCAACCCCCCCCCCACCGGATTTTGCTGAGTGGCCACTGCCGCGAGAGGCTGGACCACATGGAGGCGGTTCCGCAGGCAAGTTGGGACTATTTCGTCTATTCCGAGTACATTTATATAGGACGCACAGGGAAACTGGATTTTAGAAACCGATTTTTATTTTCTGGAAAAAAAAAAACCAGTTAACATTTTTAAAGGATGCCAGTTACAGTCTGGTTTATTCCAGGACTTCAAAAGCAAAGGTTCTTTCTGGATCAGTTTCCTGATGCCTTATGCTGCTCAGGGCCTCAGGTGGGCCGCAGAATCAGAGGCTGCCAGAGTTAAAGGAAGGTCTCATTTTCTGCTTCAGATTGGTTCTTGGTTTTTTTTTTTTTTTTCCCTTTCCCACCAAAGAGCTTCTAAGTAAAAAGTAAACTGTTCCTGATGTAGTTTCTTTGTGGAAAATAATGCTGATGTGAAGTCTCCGTGCAGAGCAGCTTTCCTAACAGACCCCCTTGATTCCTCTCACTTTCATAAGAAGACAGAGTTCAAGGTCGTTAGCTGCTCTCCCCAAGGTCTCCTGGCCAGAAATGGGGGAAGCCAGGTGTGTCTGATTCCAGAATCCACATCCGTAATCACAGTGTTATGGAGCAGAGGCGGGCACACCGCAGCCCAGGGGCCAAATCCAGCCTGCCACCTGTTTCTACAAATACAGTTTCATTGGCGCACAGCCATGCCATTCCAAAATTTCATTCGAGAGAACACCATCAGAAATACATGTCCGGGAATAAAAACAGACCACTGAAAAATCATCCATGTATTGTGTAGGGCTGCTACGTGGTGCAATTGCAAAGCCGAACCTATCTTCTCTCTGACCTTTTATCAGAAAACGTTTGCTGACCTCAGTACAGTATAATGTCCTGGTCCATGAGAAGAGTAGAGCTCAACTCAGTATCAGAGGAGACCAAAATACCCAATTGATAATGTTCTTTGTCCAATAGAACCTACTCATTTGGCGGATACCATGCCCACGTGGCGGACCTCTGTGCCACGATGACCCAGCCTTATCTGACCAGCCCTATTCTTCTGTAGGCTGCATTGCGGCCCCTGACAAGAGAGAAGGCTCCTGCTTCCTGGCCTCAAAAGGTCAAAGGTGAGAAGGCCAGTGAGGTCTTTGTGAACCAGGCAAACATCTCCTTCCCTCATCTGTCACTGGCCCCCAGCAACCTTCTCCTGTACAAGCCCCAGAAGATGGGGTGAGCAAAGCCCGTGCCTTATGTGGAATGGACTCACAGGTGTTCCAAATAGTATCTGCCATGTTTTCAGTGACAGCCTTTTACTGGGGTTGGGAAGGCTTCAAGGACAGAAATGCCAAGCTAAAAAAAAGAGCAGGAAAGAACCACCCATGCTAGAAGAAATGCTTCCAAAATCTTGAGGGAATACCATCAGAAATACATGTCAGGGCATAAAAACGGACCACTGAAAAATCATCAACCTTTCATAGTCTAATTGTGGCAAAAGCAAATCAAAATACAGTTTATAGTTGTTGCCATTTTTCATTATATAAGAGAATCATATTCCTTTCTCCTCCAGAACAGCAAATTAGATTCTGGAAATGCCTATTTTTTAAAAAGACTAGTTGCTCACATAGTCATTTTTTCCTTTCTTAGATATTCGAGCACTTGCTATGTGCCCATGTTCTAAGTGTATGAGCTATGATGGTCCCTGCGCTTACAGAGTTTCCATTCTAGTTGAGAAGACATGTTAAAAAAGTAACAAACACAAATATTTTAGGTAGAGGTAAATGCTGTGAAAGAAGCCATAGAATGTGTAGTGGTGGGGGGATAATTTTAGGCAAGAAACGCAGGGGCAGATACTGTTAGGTTTCTCTTGCTCCCGGGTTTCGGCACCAAATGCTAGGTTTTTTCTCGTCGCTAATGAAATCAAGACCACAAAGGCAAACGTGGTCCAGAGGATGAACTTTATTGCAAGCGCCCTCGGGCGAGGTTCCGCGACTCAGGAAAGAGCGTTGAGTCGGGGAAGTCGCGCCCAGGGCAGGGCAGCGAGGGTTTTTAGGGCACCGCTGGGGGTGGGGGAAAGTCTGTCTTGGAGAGTTGTGGCAGGGTTTTATTGGGTACTACTGGGGTGTGAGGAAAGTCGGTAGGACGGGTTTAGGTTTCCCGCTTAGGTTTTGGTTTAAATCTTGGCGGGAGAGTCGGCCATCTTGGGTGTCTTGGCCCCTTTTCTCAGCCAGCCCAACATTGATACCTACTATATGCCAGGAACTGCACTAAACTTTAGGGAAAGAGTAGCAAGTGCTGGCCGGAGATGAGGAGCTGTCAATCATCACATCTACATAAAGGGGTTCCAGGCAACAAAACTGGAGTAGTCTTGGGAGGACAGAAAGGATTTTCAGGAGCAACATCGAGACCCAGGAAGGACCATGTCCATGTCCCACAATGGTGAAATAATTAAGATATGGTATAATTTAGGAGCACTGGGTGGCTCAGTTGGTTAAGCATCTGCCTTTGGCTCAGGTCATGATCTCAGAGTCCTGGGATCGAGCCCCACATGAGGCACCCTGTTCAGCTGGGAGCCTGCTTCTCCCTCTGCCCCTCGCCTGCTCGTGCTGTATCTCTCTCTCTCTCTCAAATAAATAAAATCTTTAAAAAATAAAGTAAAAGATGGTATAATTTAAAAGTTGTTTCGAAAGATTATATAATGAAATGGGAAAATGCTCCTGATATATTATATCAGAACGGTCATTTCTAAAGCAGTCTTTGTGATGGTTGGTTCTATGTGAGAACCTGACTGGGCCATGGTGTGCCCAGATACTTGGTTAAACATTATTCTGAGTGTGTTGTGAGAGTGTTTTCTGGATGAGATTACACTTGAATCAGTAGACAGAGTAAAGCAAATTACCCTTTCCAAGCGGGTTGCTCCATCCAAGGCACTGAAGGCCCGAAGAGAACAAAAAGGCCAACCTTCCCGAGAGTAAGGAGGAACTCCAGCCTGCCTGACTGGGGCTGGGATGTCAATCTTTTCCTGTTTTCCAATGGAAACTGAAACGTGGGCTCTTCTCGGGTTGCGAGCCTCCTGGCCTTGGGACTCGAACTGCACCATCCGCTCTGCTGGGTCTCCCGCTTGATGACGACCACCTGGGGACTTGGGAGCTTCTGTAATGGTGTGAGCCAATTCCTTCGAAGTCTGTCTTTCCCTGGTAGCCACATATCAAGACACATATCCATCTCTCTCCTTGTCTGTACATATATCAAGGTCTCTCTCTATATGTATGGACATATACACTATTGGTTCTGTTTCTCTTGAGAACCCTGACGAGTACATTATATGACTTTTTAGAAATATTTGTATACACAGAAAAAACTGTACATTAAATATTAATGAAGACTGTAACCGAGTAATGAAATTAGGTGATTAACACTTTTTTGTGCTTTTCTGCATTTGCCAGATGCTGTACTGTAATAGATAGGTACACACACACACACACACACACACACACACACAATTTAGGACACATGAAGTAAAATATGGAATTTTCCAGTCTCCTGGGCAAAGCTATCCATGAACACTCGGGATATAATAGAAACAGGCTATCCCTGCCTTGGGCCCGTGGACCCACTTCGTTCACCTGCCTAGCACTGAACCCCCGCTCTCCAGACAGCCTTTGGGTGAGGTCTGTCTTCCCACAGAGACCCGCCAAGAGGGAGAGAAGCAGCTGACCATCCACGCATGAGCATTTTGATCCCTTTAGCAATAGCAGTTTTCGCTAAAATGAATATATTAATAGCCTGGTTCTGGGGCATCTGCCATGCAAACCCAGCCAGACCGAATCCTTCCCTGCAAGATGGACACAGTCACGACAGTGTGGACAGTCCCGCATCTGAGGCCACACAGACCGTGAACCAAAGAGAACTTTACATGTGCTAATTAAGCCTCTCAATAGATACGTCCCACTCGTCAGGTTTTACACAATTCTTCAAGAATCATCTGCCAGATAGTCACATTTCCTTCTCTCATTACTAAAACGAACTCATTCAGGAGTCCAGGGGTGTTCTCCAGTTTGGGGCTCTCAGCACATGGTTCTCCCGACCATCAAACCACACTTTACACCCACTATGCTTCCCAACAGATTCACATAATACAAACAATACAACCTAAGTCCTACGACAAGCCTATTCAGCTGGTAGGCAGGAACCGGCATCCCCATTGTATGGATGTTAACACTGAGATTTGGAAAGCTGGCTGGTCCATGGTGGCATGGGTTATAAATGGCAGAGTCAGGGCTGGCCTGTGTTCTAATGCGTTGGTCCAATCCCAGAGCACCATCTACCGGGGCCCACCAGCCTGTGTGCTTAGTTCACACTGCTTCTCCACCCTCACCTGCGCCTCTTAGCCTCCCTCATAGCTAGCGCCGACACCAACTCTGCAAGACGTGACACGTGAAGTATCATAAGGATGATTTCATGCTTTAGAGCTCGTTCCTCTAGCCCAGGAGTCGCACACTTGATCACCTAAACTCGGACAGGTGAGGTAAATAAAGGAGGCAGCCGGTTTATGAGACGAACATGGTCTGCAGGGAACAGAAGATGAAATGTTATCTACACAGCAAAGTCCGTGTCTAAATCCACTGTCGGAAGGCTGCAAACTCTAGCCTGTGGCCAAATCCGGCACACTGCCTGTTGTGGTATGGCCCACGAACTAAGAACAATTTTTAGATTTTTAAATGGTTATCTAAATATCTCGATTTTTGTCCCTTGCTCCACGAAGCCTAAAATATTCACTCTCTGTCCCTTTATAGAAAAAGTTGGCCATCTCTTGCTTTACAGGGAAACTTAGCCTTCAGAACTAGACACATATCCACCTGCAGAACCGAAGTCAATAAACCTGCCTATGAAACCACTCCAAGCCACTTACGAAGAACGTGGCTATTTAATCTGAAAAAAGCTACAAACTGTGGGATTCCAACTGTACGGCATTCTGGAAAAAGTCAAACTATGGCGACAGTAGAAATATGAGTGATTGTCAGGGGTTTGAGGGGAAGAGATGCACAGGCAGAACAGAGAGGAATTTTAGGGCAGGAAACACACGCTGTATGACCCTATAATGGCTATAGGGATAGCTACGTGCCATTGTCCATTTGTCCAAGCCCACAGAATGCAAAACGCCAAGAATGAACCCTAATGTCAACCCTGGACTTTGGATGATGTTGGAGGTCCATACATATTCAGTAATTCTAGCAACTATACCACTCTCACGGGGGATGTTATAACAGGAGGCTATGCATGTGTGAGGGCAGGGGGAGGTGGAAAACCTCCATACTTTCTGCTCCATTTTGCTGTGAAGCTAATACTGCTTGAAAAATGAAGAAAAAAATATGACTCTTGCCCCACTTATGTGCTTTTTGGGGACAAAGTCTTAGCTCAGCATGAACATAGTGACGTCCGTGTCCTGGGTACACATGAAACCACACTCCTCTTTCATCTACACAGCAGACATGGCTAATCAATTGTGGCACCCTTCTCGCTGAGGCCAAGTGTGACCTCTGAACTCTCAGCACAGCACTTTGGGCATCTACTAGAAATACATCAGAGTTATCCAAAGAGAGAAAGCCACCTAGTGAAATAAGTCAGACAGATACAGACAAGTACCATATGATCTCACAAGTGGAATCTAAAAAAACACACAGACAACAAAATAAAACAACAGCAAAACCTCACAGAAACAGAATAAATCGGTGGTTGCCAGAGGCAGGGGTTAGGGGGTGGGGGCACTGGGTCAAGGGGGTCAAAATGCATGACCATCTAGCTGGAAGATAAATTAAGTTCCGGGATTTAACACGCAGCATGGTACTGTAGTTAACAACACTGTATTGTATGTTTGAAAGCTGCTTAGACACTGGATCTTAAAAGGTCTCATCACAAGAAAAAATTTATAACTGTGAAGTAATGGATGTGAACTAAACTTGGGGTGGTGATCGTTTCATGGTATACACATATATCACATCATTATGTTGTCCACCTGAAACGTATGCACTATTGTATGTCAATTATATCTCAGTAACACTGAAAAAAAGAAAAAAAAAAGGAAACCACCTGCCATCTTGGGTCACGATCTTGGAACAATTTTTTTTTTAAAGATTTTATTTATTTAAGAGAGAGAGCACGAGAGCGGAGGGAGGGGCAGAGGGAGAAGCAGGCTCCCCTCTGAGCAGGGAGTTGGAACAGGTGTTTGAGAGATGTTTTGAGTGCTCTAAGCTACTTTCCTCCCTTGAATCCCACAACAGAGGCTCACGTCTACACTTAAGGACCAGAGCTGGCTTGATTTTCATGGCACTTATTTCAGAGAGGGAGGAAAGAGGCTTTATTCATCCCGGAGTGATTCTCTAACATACTTCGGGTCTGAGGACTGGAGCCCCCCTGAAAAGCTCTGAGTATGGAACTTTTCTGTGGCTAGCTAAGACTTCAGCACTAAACTAATATTTTTATTTAAAATGCTTTTCTTTCCCCCCCCCCGCATTTTCCAAAAACGCTGAAGCATCCTCAAGGAAAGCCTTATGAGCCCCGGGCACAGCGGTCATCTATGTTCTATAAATACCTGTGGCCCCTCCAAATCAGAACAGAAACTAAAAAAATCCAAATGCATTTCAATCAGTGGCTAGGTTCCTGTTTTCCCATTCTTGCACCCTTCTGCTCCCCAGTGACAACCCCCTTCCCTCAGAATCCTGCACAAACCCAATATGCCTTCCCACCCCCTCAACCACGCACTTTATTATTATCTTAAGGTCAATACCTTTATAAACGTGCCTTTGACTGGTTTTTCATAGATAACTGGAGGGCAGCTCTTCTTCGCAAGCAATAAAAATACCCCAGCCTGGGATGTTATCAAGATGAAAGTAATTACAAAGTCCTGAGCTGAACTGCCTGCGAGAGCCGGCATCCCTTATTATTGCTTAAATCTTGGAACAAGGAGGACCTGGCTTTATGTAACCATCAATCTCATACCTTTCTTCTTTCAAAAGAGGCCTCACCCTTAAAACATACACTCTAAGAAATTATTTGGTTTTGCTAGCATTTCTTCATCACATATTAATATTTTTCCATAGGCATCTTAGGGGTCCAAAGGTAAGTGGATATTTTACTGGCCTTACCTTTTTTAGTTACCCTAAGAATTCACTTTCCCACACAATGTGCTTTTGGGTGTGTGTGTGTGCGCACATGTGTGTACCCCAGTCCCTTCACCCAGATCTGAAGCTAACTGGCTGATAAAGGCTAGTCTAGCAATGCCAAATTCAGTGTCAGTTTCAAACATAATGAAAGAAGCTAAGCATATGAGAGATATGAGCCTAACCTATCTGTGTGGCATGTACTCAAGCCAGATTTGCCGATTCGTGTGTCCATGGAGAAGAGAAGGCCCTCAATGCCACATCAGTACAGAGTGGTAAAAACGTCATGAGCTTTACACTGACATTGGGAGGTGAGACCCTACCCTTCCTGAACAATATGACTTCAAAAGAAGCCAGCACAGGTTGAAATCATGCTCGCTTGGGACACCCTTGGACAAGTTTCAGTAATCTGTCAAAAACACACACCTGTGGGGGTGAGCCACCACTCTGCCATTTTTCAGCTGTGTGGCGGTAGCCAAGTCAGTGGAACTCTCTGAGCCATGGGTATTTCACCTAAACTTGGGGTTAAGGAGGAGTGTTATGAGGACCAAGGAGATAAGACATGTGAAGACTCAGGAAGCATTTCCCAACAATAGAGGAAACAGGGGACTCCTTTGTCCTATAAACAAGAGGGTTAGAGCAGATTATCTTCATGTCTGTAGCTCCAACATTCAACTGGTCCAGTTATTGGAACAAGGGCCAAGGAGACCAGTGAAAATAACTTCTGCTTAGAACTCAGGAGATCTGGGTCCCCAACCAAAGCCAGTGCACTCCCTCTGGCAAGTGACTCTGGCCGACAAAGCCCAGGAAACTTCTAGAGCATTGTATGGCCTCTTAGGCTAACACCTACGTGTGCCAAGGAAAAACACTTAACATATGGTGACTTATTCCCCACAATAACCAGACAACACCGGTACTATTATCATTCCCATTTTACAGATGAGAAACTGAAGTGATGAGAGAATAAATTACTTTGCAGAAGCAAAAGGGGGGAGTAGTAAGTGGCAGAAATGGCATATGTGCCACGAAACATAGAAGAGATGAGATAGACCGACCAAGGAGTCACCTTTATACGGGATGCCCAAGGCATGTCTTTCTGAAGGAGGATTATCTGAGATGGGGCCTGAAGGACAGAAGGAGCCAGGCATGCAAGGATCTCCCAGTCCAGGGAGAAGAGGGGACTATGTGACATCCCCAAAGCACAGAGGAGTTGGCTCGAAGGCAGCATTTCTCAAACTCTATGTGCATTAGAGCACCTGGAGGGCTCGTTCAACACACACCGTTAGGCCTCGCCCCAGGAAGGTCAGTTCAGTGGGTCTGGAGTGGGGCCTGGGAATTGTCATGTCTGAAACATTCCCAGATGATGCTGATGCAGCTGAGCTAGAATCCTCACTTCGAGAACCACTGCTCTAGAAAAGGACCCTACCAACTTTTGATGTAAAGCCAGACGGTAAGTATTTTTCACTTTGCAGACCATCAAGTCTCTGTTGCAACCACTCGGTTCTGCTGCTGGATCATGAATGCAGCCAGACACAATATGTAAATGAATGAGCGTGGCTGTGTTCCAATAAAACTTTATTTACAAAAATAAATGATAGGCTAGATTAGGCCCCACGGGCCACAGTGTGCCAGCCACTGTTCTAAGTGAGTGAGGAGCTAACAATAAATCTGCCTTTAACTCTTTCCAGAACAGAAAGCCAAGCAAGCCCCTATGCCCCCAGCCTCCACTAGAAACAACTGTACTTTCCCATTCTTTATGATCACGTTTGTGTCTTGGCTTAAAAGCCAGGTGGTTGGGAAGACCTCGCAGACCTCCACAGGGCAGGGAAGGCGTCTCTCCTCTGTGGGCCTCTGGCGCCACACACCTGCTCTGTCAGAGCACAGAGTCCCATGTGACATCCGTGACTGCATGGTCCTATTTCTATGGGAGGGGCGCCAAATCTGTCGCCTTCAACCCGCAGTCCGGTGCCCAGTACACCGCCCGCCAGACAACCACCAAGAGTGTTACTTATTGAATGACTGAGTCTTTCGCTCTCCCCTTTCCAAGAGCCATTCCCAGTGGCTTCGAGCTGTACTCGTCATGCCCTAATGCACAGGGTTCACTTGGGAACCTGGTTAAAATGCACTTTCTGATGTAGTCAGTCTGGAGTGGGACCTGAGACTCTGCATTTCTAACGAGCTCCGAGGTGACGCTGTGGCCGCTGGGCCATGGACCACACTTTACGTGGCAAGCATTTACAATCACAGAATAAAGGATCTTTCTGGAGCTACGATGTAAGTGAAGGCCCTTGAATCCCTCTCTCCAATGCTTTTGATACAGAAACCCAGGACTTCGGCTCCAGCTTTCTGACTGATGTTGAAAGAATCCGCACTTAAAAACCAACAAGGGGACGGTACTTTACAAACCTCATTATATTTCCTGTTCCTTTAACTATCACTGTAATTAAGCTCCAGAGATTTACCACACACAACTCGCTTTGGCACACGGGGTGTGCTTTGATTTTCAGCTGCCTCAACCTACTGTAATGCCCTTGAAATTCATCCGTTAAACACAGGGACGCCACAGACTGAAATCACGAGAGTCCTCTATTAAGCTCATGAGCCGTCGGTGCCAGACTTTGTCAAGGAACGGACCCTTCTCAGCATATCCTAAAAGTATGTTATCCTTTTGATTCTGGCCACCGGCCTTTCTAGGGCAGATCCCCCCCCTTAAAATCAACATGGAATGATAGAGGCTTGGAACTGGCAGGGATCTTGTATTTATCTGCTCCAAATCTAGCCACTAAATGAAGATACTAAACTCAGACAGAGGAAGCAACTTTTCTAGGGCCACACAGAAGCTAAAAGCAGGAGCTAGAAATGAGTGTTTCCTGAATTATCAGCTGGAAATCTCATTTCTGGTAATGACTCAAAGTGAGGTCTGCAGCCGGCCCTGGTCCATGTTCGCTACCGATCTACGACGAGATACGCACAGAAATCGAGTGAAAGCATTTAGAAAGTCTTACAGCACGTGCATATTGCTGATATCAAAGCAGAGGTCTGGGGTCTTGTCTCTGAATTTGGGGTCTTGCCAATTCCCTAGTCAAGCATGTGCCACAAGCTACATCATTATCCATACACAGTGGCACCACAATGAGTCGGAAATTTGAAAAAGAAAAACAAACAAACCTGGTCCTTCACTCTGGCTCCTAGTTTGAGGAGCATTGATCTTTACCACAAAATCTCTCTCGTAGCATCACTGCAGACCCATGGCAGTGCCCCAATTCACAATTTAATTTAAAAGCTTAAACTGTGTTAGTGATTGGTTGGAAATCTCTCAGTAATATGCTTCGGCCACCTCCCAGGACAAACCTTCTCATGGTAGCTAAGAACCTGAGCTCTGAACGGGTCCAACTACGGCCCATCCTAGTGCCACCATATTGCTCGCTACGTGACCTTGGTCAACATCCCTAAAGTCTTTTTTTTTTTAAGATTTTATTTATTTATGCGACAGAGATAGAGACAGCCAGCGAGAGAGGGAACACAAGCAGGGGGAGTGGGAGAGGAAGAAGCAGGCTCCCAGCGGAGGAGCCTGATGTGGGGCTTGATCCCAGAACGCCGGGATCACGCCCTGAGCCGTAGGCAGATGCTTAACTGCTGTGCCACCCAGGCGCCCCCAACATCCCTAAAGTCTTAACCCTCAGTTTGCTTGTCTGTAGATTGGGAGTAAGAGTAGTGCCCACAGCCTATAAGGCTATTGTGAGAATTAAAAAAACAAACGAACAAACAAAAAACCCCACAAGAATGCACAGAAAGAGCCTCATACAGCCTCTGCCACACACGTCTGTTCATTGTGTGTGAACTACGATTGGTGCAAAAGGTGGGAACACAGCTCCTGGAGGCCTTTGGCTTGGACTGCAATCCCAGCTTTACCAGCTACCAAACGGGTAACATGAGGTAAGCCATTTGCCTTCTCTACCCTTGCATCCCTTCATCTGCAAATGACAAGACAAACGTCACAGGCTCCAGGCGGATGCTGTATGGGTTAAATAAGCATGCGAAGCATTTAGGTCAGTGCCCAGCACCCAGCAAACACGGACATACAATGTAAGAGGGCCTGTCTTACTACCGTCACAGCCACTTTGGAAAGAATTTGCCCTCGAAAGAATTCATACATGCTAGTTGACATGTGTCAGTTGCTGGCCACTCCTTCTAATTGGGGGATGAAAAGTTGATTAAGAAATTAAAGGCAGGGAGGTTAAGATGGCGGAGGAGTAGGGGACACCTTTTTCAGCCGGTCCCCTGAGTTGAGCTGGATAGGTACCAGACCAGCAGGAATATCCACGGAATCAGCCTGAGACGCAGGAAGATACATCTGGATCTCTACAAATGAACATCTCCAGCGCTGAGTATCGAGGTACGAAGCGGGGAGCCGTGAAACCGCGCACAGATATCGGAAGCTAAACAGAAGGGGGAGGGAGCCGCCGTGTCAGGGCGCCGGGAAGCGGTAGCCACCTGCAAGGGGGAGCGGACAGACCGCGGACCCGCACGCTTGAGACAGCAGGCTGAGAAGGGAGCTCCGGGAGCGCACGCGGGACGGCTGGCGGTTGGCGGGCCACCTGCACGGGGGAGCAGGCGGACTCGCGGACGGCACCCGCGAGACAACAGACTTAGAACGCGAGCTCCAGGAGCGCGCGCGCAGGGCGGCTGGCGGGCCACCTGCACCGGGGAGCGGGCGGACCGCGGACCCGCACTCTGGAAACGGCAGACTGAGTCCGTGAGCCGGGAGCGTGCACCACCAAGCATCTCACGGAGCTCCGGAGCTCCGGTGTGCTCACTGGATCGAGGCTGAGACCGGGAGCTCCGGGAGCGTCCGCGGGGCGGCTGGCGGCTGGAGGGCCACCTGCACGGGGGAGCAGGCGGACTCGCGGTCAGCACCCGTGAGACACCAGACTGAGACGGGGAGCTCCGGGAGCCCGCGCGGGGCGGCTGGCGGCGGGCGGGGTTGGAAACACAAAGGACAGAGACGTGCCGGCCCTGGAAGTGAGGGCTGGGACGCCGGGTGTGGGGCGCACAGCCCGGGATGCTGCAGGGTTGAGCAGCACCAACAGAAACAGAGTTAAAGTGGCCAGAACATCAGTGGAGAACGATCCGCGATCCCTCTGTTCTGAGACAGAGGCTGAATTTCAGCCGCTGCTGCTCTCTCAGAAGAGGCATAGCAAACCGCCAGGGAAAGCCGCCAGAGAACAAAAGCCCGGAAATACCGGCTCACAGGGTGCCCATCCCCATCCCCCCTCGCAAGGGACACAGAGACTCTACCCAAACAGGGTTTTCTGAGTACCTGCAGGCAGGCCCCTCCCCCAGAAGGCAGGCTGAAAAATCAAGAAGCCCACAACCCGGAGCGCCTGAGTGGCGCAGTCACCAAGCACCTGTCTTCGGATTAGGGTGTGATCACAACGCTCCGTAAGGAGTCCTTCATCGGGCTTCTCCACCGGGAACCTGCTTCTTCCTCTCCCACTCCTCTGCTTGGGTTCCCTTTCTTGCTGACTGTCTCTCTCTCTCTCAAATAAATAAATAAACTCTTTAAGGAAGAAGCCCACATCCCTAAGATCTCTATAAAACAAGGGCGCACGGCCTGGGTCCCAGTCAACACTTGGGCTCTGGACAACCCTGCAATCTCTCTTCATCAGAATGACGAGAAGGAGAAGTCCCCCCCAGCAAAGAAAAGATAATGAGTCTGTGGCCTCTGCCACAGAATTGGCCTCGGCCACAGAATTAATACATATGGATGTATCCCAATTATCAGAAATGGAATTCAGAGCAACAATGGTCAAGATGATGAGTAAACTTGAAAAAAGCATCAGAGAAAGCGTTGCTGAGAATATAGAATCCCTAAGGGCAGAAATGAGAGCGAATCTGACAGAAATTAAAAATTCTATGAGCCAAATGCAGTCAAAACTAGAGGCTCTGACGGCCAGGGTCACCGAGGCAGAGGAACGCGTTAGCGAATTGGAGGATGGGTTAGTAGAAGAAAAAACGAAAATAGAAGCTGGTCTTAAAAAAATCCACGCCCACGAATGTAGATTACGGGAGATTACTGACTCTATGAAACGATCCAATGTCAGAATCATCGGCATCCCTGAAGGGGTGGAGAAAAACAGAGGTCTAGAAGAGATATTTGAACAAATTGTAGCTGAAAACTTCCCTAATCTAGCAAGGGAAACAAGCATTCGTGTCCAAGAGGCAGAGAGGACCCCATCCAAGCTCAACCAGGACAAACCTACGCCACGGCATGTCATAGTGCAATTCGCAAATATTAGATCCAAGGATACAGTATTGAAAGCGGCCAGGGCAAAGAAATTTCTCACGTACCAAGGCAAAGGTATCAGGATTACGTCAGACCTGTCTACAGAGACCTGGAATGAGAGAAAGGCTTGGGGGGGCATTTTTAAAGCTCTTTCAGAGAAAAACATGCAGCCAAGGATCCTTTATCCAGCAAAGCTGTCATTCAGAATTGATGGAGAAATAAAGACGTTCCAAAATCGCCAATCATTAACCAATTTCGTAACCACGAAACCAGCCCTACAGGAGATATTAAGGGGGGCTCTATAAAGGTAAAAAGGCCCCAAGAGTGATACAGAGCAGCAAGTCACAACCGATACAAAGACTTTAAAGAGAAATGGCATCATTAAAATCATATCTGTCAATAATCTCTATCAATCTAAATGGCTTAAACTCTCCCATAAAACGCCACAGGGTTGCAGATTGGATAAAAAGACATGACCCATCCATTTGCTGTCTACAAGAGACTCATTTTGAACCCAAAGATGCATTCAGACTTAGAGTAAGGGGATGGAGTACCATCTTCCACGCAAATGGACCTCAAAAGAAAGCTGGAGTAGCAATTCTCATATCAGATAGACTGGATTTTAAACTAGAGGCCATAGAGAGAGATACAGAAGGGCACTATATTATTCTTAAAGGAAGTATTCAACAAGTGGATATGACAATTATTAATATATATGCCCCCAACAGGGGAGCAGCAAGATACACAAGCCAACTCTTAACCAAAATAAAGAGACATATAGATAAGAACACAGTAATAGTAGGGGACCTCAACACCCCACTATCAGAAATAGACAGAACACCCTGGCAAAAACTAAGCAAAGAATCAAAGGCTTTGAATGCCATACTCGACGAGTTGGACCTCATAGATATATATAGAACACTACACCCCAGAACCAAAGAATACTCATTCTATTCAAATGCCCATGGAACATTCTCAAGAATAGATCATGCTCTGGGACACAAAACAGGTCTCAGCCAATACCAAAAGATTGAAATTATCCCCTGCATATTCTCAGACCACAACGCTCTGAAATTGGAACTCAACCACAAGGAAAAACCTGGAAGAAACTCAAACACTTGGAGGCTAAGAACCATCCTGCTCAAGAATGACTCGATAAACCAGGAAATCAAAAAACAAATTAAACAATTTATGGAGACCAACGAGAATGAATACACAACGGTCCAAAACCTATGGGATACTGCAAAGGCAGTCCTAAGGGGGAAATACATAGCCATCCAAGCCTCACTCAAAAGAATAGAAAAATCTAAAATGCAGTTTCTATATTCTCACCTCAAGAAACTGGAACAGCAACAGAGGGACAGGCCTAACCCACTGACAAGGAAGGAGTTGACCAAGATTAGAGCAGAAATCAATGAATTAGAAACCAGGAGCACAGTACAGCAGATCAACAGGACTAGAAGCTGGTTCTTTGAGAGAATCCATAAAATTGACAGACCACTGGCAAAACTTGTCCAAAAACAAAGAGAAAGGACTGAGATTATTAAAATTATGACTGAAAAGGGAGAGGTCACGACCAGCACCATTGAAATTGCAAGGATTATTAGAAACTTTTATCAACAGCTATATGCCAAAAAACTAAACAATCTGGAAGAGATGGAGGCCTTCCTGGAAACCTATAAACTACCAAGACTGAAACAGGAAGAAATAGATTTCTTAAATAGGCCAATTAACTATGAAGAAATTGAGTCAGTGATAAACAACCTTCCAAATAATAAAACTCCAGGCCCAGACGGTTTTCCTGGGGAATTCTACCAAACATTCAAAGAAGAAATAATACCTATTCTCCTAAAGCTATTTCAAAAAATAGAAACAGAAGGAAAGCTACCAAACTCATTCTATGAGGCTAATATTACCTTGATCCCCAAACCAGGCAAAGACCCCCTCAAAAAGGAGAATTACAGACCGATTTCTCTAATGAATATGGATGCCAAAATCCTCAACAAGATCCTTGCTAATAGAATCCAACAGTACATTAAAAGGATTATCCATCATGACCAAGTGGGATTCATACCTGGGATGCAAGCATGGTTCAACACTCGCAAATCAATCAATGTGATACATCATATCAACAAGAAAAGACTCAAGAACCATATGATCCTCTCAATTGATGCAGAAAAAGCATTTGACAAAATACAGCATCCTTTCCTGATTAAAACCCTTCAGAGTGTAGGAATAGAGGGTACATTTCTCAATCTCATAAAAGCCATCTATGAAAAGCCTACTGCAAGCATTATTCTCAATGGGGAAAAGCTGGAAGCCTTTCCCTTAAGATCAGGAACACGACAAGGATGCCCACTCTCGCCACTATTATTCAACATAGTACTAGAAGTCCTTGCAACAGCAATCAGAAGACAAAAAGGGATCAAAGGTATCCAAATCGGCAAAGAAGAAGTCAAACTGTCTCTCTTTGCAGATGACATGATACTCTATATGGAAAACCCAAAGGAATCCACTCCCAAACTATTAGAAGTTATAGAACAATTCAGTAAGGTGGCAGGATACAAAATCAATGCCCAGAAATCAGTTGCATTTCTATACACGAATAACGAGACTGAAGAAAGAGAAATTAGGGAATCCATCCCATTTACAATAACACCAAAAACCATACGTTACCTTGGAATTAACTTAACCAGAGACGTAAAGGACCTATATCCTAGAAACTATAGATCACTTTTGAAAGATATTGAGGAAGACATAAAAAGATGGAAAAATATTCCATGCTCATGGATTGGAAGAATTAACATAGTTAAAATGTCCATACTACCCAGAGCAATCTACACTTTCAATGCTATCCCGATCAAAATACCGAGGACATTTTTCAAAGAACTGGAACAAATAGTCCTTAAATTTGTATGGAACCAGAAAAGGCCCCGAATCTCCAAGGAACTGTTGAAAAGGAAAAACAAAGCTGGGGGCATCACAATGCCGGATTTCGAGCTGTACTACAAAGCTGTGATCACAAAGACAGCATGGTACTGGCACAAAAACAGACACATCGACCAATGGAACAGAATAGAGAACCCAGAAATGGACCCTCGGCTCTTTGGGCAACTAATCTTTGATAAAGCAGGAAAAAACATCCGGTGGAAAAAAGACAGTCTCTTCAATAAATGGTGCTGGGAAAATTGGACAGCTACATGCAAAAGAATGAAACTTGACCACTCTCTCACACCATACACAAAAATAAACTCCAAATGGATGAAAGACCTCAATGTGAGACAGGAATCCATCAAAATTCTAGAGGAGAACATAGGCAACAACTTCTATGACATCGGCCAGAGCAACCTTTTTCACGACACATCGCCAAAGGCAAGAGAAATAAAAGATAAAATGAACTTATGGGACTTTATCAGGATAAAGAGCTTCTGCACAGCCAAGGAAACAGTCAAAAAAACTAAGAGACAGCCCACGGAATGGGAGAATATATTTGCAAAGGACACCACAGATAAAGGACTGGTATCCAAGATCTACAAAGAACTTCTCAAACTCAATACACGAGAAACAAATAAACAAATCATAAAATGGGCAGAAGATATGAACAGACACTTTTCCAATGAAGACATACAAATGGCTAACAGACACATGAAAAAATGTTCAAAATCATTAGCCATCAGGGAAATTCAAATCAAAACCACACTGAGATACCACCTTACGCCAGTTAGAATGGCAAAGATAGACAAGGCAAGAAACAACAATTGTTGGAGAGGATGTGGAGAAAGGGGATCCCTCCTACATTGTTGGTGGGAATGCAAGTTGGTACAGCCACTCTGGAAAACAGTGTGGAGGTCCCTTAAAAAGTTAAAAATTGAACTACCCTATGACCCAGCCATTGCACTACTGGGTGTTTACCCCAAAGATACAGACGTAGTAAAGAGAAGGGCCATATGCACCCCAATGTTCATAGCTGCATTGTCCACAATAGCCAAATCATGGAAGGAGCCGAGATGCCCTTCAACAGATGACTGGATTAAGAAGCTGTGGTCCATATATACAATGGAATATTACTCAGCTATCAGAAAGAACGAATTCTCAACATTTGCTGCAACATGGACGGCACTGGAGGAGATAATGCTAAGTGAAATAAGTCAAGCAGAGAAAGACAATTATCATATGATTTCTCTCATCTATGGAACATAAGAACTAGGATGATCGGTAGGGGAAGAAAGGGATAAAGAAAAGGGGGGTAATCAGAAGGGGGAATGAAACATGAGAGACTATGGACTATGAGAAACAAACTGAAGACTTCAGAGGGGAGGGGGTGGGGGAATGGGATAGACTGGTGATGGGTAGTAAGGAGGGCACGTATTGCATGGTGCACTGGGTGTTATACGCAACTAATGAAGCATCAAACTTTACATCGGAATCTGGGGATGTACTGTATGGTGATTAACACAATATAATAAAATTAAATTAAAAAAAAAAAAAAAGAAATTAAAGGCAAAAATCAGAGCCCAGGGGACCATGTAAGTTAACTCCACCCGAACACAGCGAGAAACACGTGTTACGTAAAAGCAGACTGAAAAACCATTTTACCACTTCTTGCTGCCTATTTCTGTTAGGGTTCTGAAATGATTCCATTTATTTACAAATGAGATTACCTAGAGTTCAAGCTTGCCAAGAATTAAGAAACTAGATTATATGGTGCGACATTGATTTCTCTTCTGATGTGGTCAGGAGTAGCCCGTAGAGCCTCTCCAAGCTGCCAAGAGCCATTTGGCAGCTGTTTCCTTGGGCGGCTCGGCCTTGTTCGGCTCTAGCCCCACTGGTCAGGGCCGGGCAGATGGAGTCACACTTCACAGAGGGCCCGGCTGGCTCTCCATCACAGTACTGAGCTCAGGCCTGCAGAGAACCACGCTGTGTTACTTGTCACGTGACCGGGATAAACAGCAACAAAAGACATCACAGACTGAGCGCTTGAGGGTGAGCAACGAAAACCCTGGATGCCGAGCCATGGCCAGTGTCTACAAATGAGGGAGCAGAGGGAAGCCAAGGACCAGCTCACCACCTTCCACACCAGCACAAGACAGGGGCGAGGCAGCAGAGAGAGACGGCTTTTCTGGGGTTTCCATCTCACCCTGGAAAAGGGTTTAAACGTTACAGGGTAAGAGAGGCTGAAACCTTGGACAGCAGAGCAAAGGAAACAGCAAAGATGAGGCACACACTTCAAGACATCAGAAGAAATGACATCAGCTCTCTGGGCGGGTGGCCTTCTGGGAATGCTGCTGAGCGAACACAAGAGAAAAAGTGGGATTGTTGCCCAAAATCATTACTGGCAGTGATGCTACCACTTCGTCCCGCCTACAGCAGGGACGGGAAAAGAACACTCGATGAGCTCCTGGATGGTCGCGCACGGGGCTGTCCTGCTGTGTTCATGGGAAACAGAGTGCAAGGCTGCTCTGTCCACTACCGGAGCCACTGTCCACACGTGGCTATTTAACTTCAAAGTAATCTTGCAACAACAGGGGTGGACCTAGAAAGTATAATGCTAAGCGAAATCAGTCAGTCAGAAACAGATAAATACCATATGATCTCACTCAGATGTGGAATTTAAGAAACAAAAGAACAAAGGGGGGAAAAGAGACAAACCAAAACACAGACTCTTAACTAGAGAGAACAAACAGATGGCTACCAGAGGGGAGGGGGTGGGGATGGATGAAATAGGTGATGGGGATTAAGGAGTGCACTTACCCTGAAGAGCACTGAGTAATGTACAGAATTGTTGAATCACTGGATTGTACACCTGAAACTCATGTAACACGGCATGCTAACTACACTGGAATGGAAATAAAATTTTTTAAAAATGGGAATAATTTCAAAATAAAAAATAATTTATTTAATAAAAAATAATTTTAAAAAATTATTAAATTCAAATTAATCTAAATTAAATTAAAAATTCCTTTCCTTGGTTGCCCTAGCCACATTTCAAGAGCTCAATAACCCCAAGTAATTAGTGGCTACCATATGCTGAAACATAGCATTTCTATCATTGCACAAAGTTTGGTTGGATAGCGCTGGTCTAAAAATAACAGAGTAGGTTGTGTACACAAGTCAGTGAGTAGGAAAAAATAAGGACACTCAATGCAGGTGAGGGTGTGATGAAATGAGCAGTGCTCTACTCTGCAGCTAACAAGATAAATTTGATACATTTCCAGAGCATAATCTGATAATATGTCTCAAGAGCCTTAAAAACAGTCTTGTTTGTTGGCCCAGTCTTCTCACAAAAGACCCTATCCAAAGGAGGTAACCCAAGACGTGGTCCCAAAATTTATGTTTTTCATCCAGCAATATTTACTAAACAATTACTTTTCATAGAAAAAAATAGAAATCATGTAAATATACAATAGCAGGGGAATAAAAAATCGATTTCATCATATGACGGAATATAAGGCTACTAGTAAAAATTGAATTTCCTAAAACTGGTAACGTAGAGGAAATGACTGACCTAAGTAAAGAAAAAGAAAAAAAGATAGCCAAGTGTCTCTATATCATTACAGTATTTTAAAAATTACATTTACAAATATAAAGGAAAGAAAATACACTGAAATATTAACAGTGGCTATCTCTGGATGCAGAATTGTGAACAATTATTTAAATTTCTTTCTATTTCCCTGAAAAATAACACTGTATCTGTATCTCACCTTCCCTGATGCTCAGTACGTGTGGGGTACAGTTCAGAGGCTTATGTGTGTTCACACCTCTAATCCTCACGGCACGCTATCAGGTAAATTCTATCCCCAGCTGGGATACAGTAAGAAAGAGGCAAAGAAGTCCCAGAGGTCACTCAGGGACGGGGTAGATGAGCCAGGATGTGGAAGCAGACACCTGGCCCCAGAGTCTCAAACTTCACCCTGTAATCATCAGTCCAACTTTCACCAGAGGATATTGAATGAGGAACTGCAAAATTACCTACATAGTAACGCAGCTATTATCAGTGTTGCCAGCCTCAGGAAAGGGAAGGTCCAAGCCGGAAATATGATTGAGGTCTAGAAAACAAGCCAGTTTCCCTTTCTTGCACTCCAGAACGTACAAGATGCGCCTATAGACTCAATTTTCATGGAAGGCTTAATATGTAAGCACTTCATACAAAGCCCTTTGCATCTATGATCTTGTTGAATCCACAAAACCCTCCCAAATAGTTGCCACTATCCTTCCCATTTTAGAGAGGAGGAAGCTAGAGCTCGGAAAGCTAACTGTTCGAGATCACGGGGCTGTGAATCGGAAAACCCAAGATTCATGCTTAGGCTGTGGACTGCAGCACCTTCATTCTTCACTGGGTCATAAAATGACTATGTGATTTCTATGTCAGGAGGACACCTTTGAGAGTGAAAGGGAAGCTAATAATTATTTCAGGACAAGAGGCACACTCTGTGTCTGTCCCAGGCAACCCGCCGTCCCTAGGAAATGTAGCTTCTCCGCAATCTTGTTCTCTGGTGTGAAGGTTGCTGGGCAGGACTTTGGACCCGCTGAGGGCCTCCAGTGTGGGCTAGAAGGACAGCACTGTTGTAAATTCCCAGGTAGGTGTTACGTGACAAATTATAGATGCTTTCTTCTTGGTGCTCTGAAAATATATACTGGCACGTGACTATCCGAACGAGCGCTGGGGGCTGATTCAGATACCCCCGAGCAGAATGAATAAGACAAACTCAGGCCCTTTTGATTTCATGGGATGGTGGTGGAAGGTTCCACCTTCAGCAACTGGGATTTGTTGTTATTCTTGTCAATGAGAACAAAGACAAGACTGGGTCGATTTCGCCTACTTCCCAGCCCCAGCACCAGCCGTAATTCATCATCACATGGCTCCCTGCACACTTCCTCACACATTACTTAGACGAGGCAGCCAGCAGTGGGGGCAGAGATTCTGCTCATCTACAAATCGGATTCGCTGCACTGCCCCTGGGGGTGGCACCCTGCAGAATGCACCCACTGCTGGACGGACCCCCAGACCCTATCTATCAATGCATCGCTAGGGGTCAGCGAGGTTGGAGTGACCCAGGAGTGAACTGGCTGCACGATCCATTAAACAGCCCCCCTAAAACCCAGAGCATCAGCCAACTAATGGGGCTTGGGGCCATCATCAGTTCATTGGAAAATGACATCTTCCTGGAGGCTGAAACTGGCTTCTCCATCATCCTGAGAACAGAAGGCGTAAAGGAGGGCCAGACACCTGGGCCTGAAGGCACCTGTCACAACTCACCAAATCACAGAGCAGTGTTTACACCGGTGACAAATGAGGACCACAGGGGTGGAAGGCCTAGCTCTGCCATCATCTTGCTGTGTGTCATTAAACTCTGTAAGTCCCAGTTTCTCCATCTTTAAAAGGGGTAAAATGATTAAAATTCACCTATAGGGTTTTGCAAGGATTAAATGAGGTAATACACGAAAAATGCTTAGCACAGCATTAGGCTTATAGTAAGAGTTTAACTTTTAGCAGTGACAAAATAATTATTATATCAACAGCGACACAAAATACAACCATAATCATTAATATATATTAATAGAATTAGTATGTAACATATTACCAAAATATAGCAATAACAATGGTTGTTACTATTATATATTGGGTTTTTTTCCCAAAGGTTTTATGTATCTATTTGAGAGACAGAGAGAGAGTGTGCGCATGCGCACAAGCACGGGGGAGGGGCAGAGGCAGAGAGAGAAGCAGGCTCCCAGGGAACCTAATGCAGGGCTCGATCCCAGGACTCTGGGATCATAACCTGAGCCGAAGGCAGACGCTTAACCAACAGAGCCACCCAGAAGCCCCTATATATTACTAGTATATCACATTTCAAAAGAAAACTACCTGCTAAATATGTTGCCTAAAATTAAGGAGTTAGAATGGAGTGAAACAATGAAATTATGGTGAAAATAGACCAACAATAAAGGCTCTGGATTCCCAGGTGAAAATCAAGGTCAAGGCATTGCTCATGGAAAAACACCTCCAGATGTCAATATTCTTATAAACATCACCTTTGGACATGAGCCAAGTTTGGCAGGAGGTTGTGGAGGGGGAGGGGAGGGGCATCGGAGCTCCAGGGCAGCATCCGAAAGAACACTGATAGTCAGCAGAAGTCTGGTTCAGAGCCCAAATCCCAACTGAGAACAGAGTCAGAGAAGCACCCTGTGCACCTCGGTATCTAATGATGGACAAAATTAGCTCTGTCTCACTAAGAACCACTCAGCCTAATGTCTTCATAAACACTTCATTGCTCCTCTCTCTGCAGCAGAGCTTTGGGCAAATTTTTCAGCAAAAACGAGTGAGAGTGGCTTGGAAAACTGTTAATAGAACATAAAAATAGCAACAGTCTAGATTTTTACTTTCCCTCCTCTTTGTCCCCAGGGATGCCACTGAGTTAAAGGGGGTAAGAGCGCCACACTCAGAACTGTTTCTTTCAATCCCTGACAGGTTCACAGACATCGTCTTCCTCCTTGTCTTATTTATTCTTACTTTGTATTTGGCGATTCTCTCACCAGTCTTCATCTCTCTCCCAAATCCAAAGTAATCATTTGCAAACACGATGAGGGAGCCTGCTGGGTTGTTGCTAAACTATCGCAGTTAACACCAGACCCTTGAAAATCTGGAGCTAGAAATAAAAGGGGAGGGGTGCCCCGTGAATCACTGCCCACCCACACAAAATCAATACCATGGAGGCGGTAAGCGAGCATGGAGAGCCATTTTCCCTTCTGAGAGGGAAGCAGTAGTTACAGTTTCAGCTAATATAACATGTGAATGACAACTTAGTAAAATCAAGAGACTTGATGACTTCCAGCCATCATTCAAGGGCTAGGCTGTAATTCACCAATTACTGCCCAGAGTTCAATACTCAGTTACAGAGTCTCATCAGTCCTTCTGTAGCCACATCCTCCAGCACTCTCCTGCCCTCCCTGCATTCACAATCTTCCCATTCTGTTTCCAAAGTCCTTGGGGAGGGGGGCACGGAGGGGCAGAAGGGGATATAGCATAATAAATAACTTTTGCCTCCAATTCTTTCCACAACAGGCAATGCCTCCATTCCAGGACTCCTCTGGGTTCTCCTTTTCTTCTCTATTCAGATCGGTCTACTTATAAGTAACGCCTAGGTTTCCTGAAAGCAGGGTCATAAACTCAAATTCAAACCAGTACCAGGTGGACAACTTCTACGGGTGAAGCAAACCAGGGAAGGAGTCTTGTCTTGAGAAATCCTGCTCCAGGCACCTCTTCATCATTCTCTGCTGCACAGCAAACCCCGAAGTCCCAGGAGTTGCTCTCAGCACAAGAGCTTCCCATCTATTTTGCAGATGCCTTTCTCCACTTGTTCCCCATCTCATTTTCACAGAAAGCAACACAGTGGGGCTGTTCTCAGGTTTACCAGAGAGCTCGGGATTGGTACCGACTGCCTGACTGCTGAACCTCAAAAACACCAGTGACTTTGCCAGCTCCTACAATTAGAGGACCTGAGATTTGAATAGCAGCCAGTAAATTTTCCTGCATTATTGATTTTCACTAAGTGTGTGACACATTGTATTTTCTTGAATCGAGTGGAGATACTTGTTTTCTTAGCAGAGGCCCAATCAATGTTTCTTCTGCCATCAGTCAAAGGGCAGCAGTCAATCTGCGCTGAAAGGCACAAGACCCATTCAATAAAAAACACCCAGGGTTTGCAAGAGCCAGTTCGGGCTTTTCCAGCTCAGTGTCCTGACTCTATCTAGAAAAATTCCAAAATGATTTTCTTCCACCTCTAAATCACCTCTTTTTACTCTCTACCAGAGAGAGCAAGTGCCATCCGTGGACTATTTTACTGCCTTAAGGGGAAAACCATCGGTGAGTGAAAATCTTAAGAATAGATTTATTTGTGACTTTCCCTTTTTGATTCATTGTCTATTAGCTCTCTCCAGAAATGGCAAGAATTCCTCTGAATTAGAAAACCCAGAATAGACAACATGCTCATGTGGAGAAGCCAATCAACCTCAGATGGAGTAGAGATGCCGACAAGAGGCATATCCTGGGGTGATGCAAGCATACTAAGAAATAGCTAGGAATTGAAAAACTGAAAAACTTTACTAATTACCGAAGGCCCCCCGACAAATACACATTCCCATATACCCTAGGATAGGATGATCCTCCCTGAAAATAGGCTGATTTGGTCCAAAGTTTCAGAAGGGACTCATTCATACAACACTGTCCAAAGAACATTCCATCCTGAATGTTCAATCCCTGTGCTGTCAAATATAATATCCAGTATTAATAATAGCCACAAGATGCTATTCAGCATATAGAATGTGGCTAGTCCAAAGGAGAATTGTAAGCTGAACTTAAGATTTTACATTTAAAGTGAACTTTAAGTTTTATCTAACTTTAATTAAATTATATTTAAATGGCCCCAGTGGTGAGTGGCTACCATATTGGACAGTATAGATGTCCAATAAAGAAGTGTCTATTTAGAAATTCCCACCCAAGTCTCTTTTCCATGATAGTAAAATCATCAAGAGAAATGGGCTAAAAGCAGTTGTCAGCAAGTACTGATGTGTTCAAAACTATTAGACGTTGTTGACAGTGAACACCCTCATTTTAACCATCTAAAAATACTTCCACGTTAAATTCTTTGCATTGGGGCATTCCCACAAGATGGGCAACTGTTGGTGTTGTCGTGTGGCCAGCGAGGACAAATTGTTCCCTCTCTAGTTACCAAGTGAGGAACAGATCCAAGTTTGACAAGCCTTGCCCCACTTTGTCTTCCTGCTGGGGTCAAGGGCTGCTAGAGAAGATTTCTGAGTTCTATGTGCCCAGAGCCAGGCAAGGTCTTCTGAGGCCGTGAGCATCATCAGACGGCAGCATGGCTGTTCCATTGATCAGGAAGCCAATGGTGATTTGGCTAATTCAGCGGGTTATGGAGCACCTCCTCCCTTTCCTCTTCTGCTCTAAGGCCCTATGTGGGCAACTTCCAACTCAGCAAAGAATAAAAAATGGTCCAAACGCAGGTTAATCTTGCTTCTCTCTTCAAATTGTTAAGCTAAAGATGTTGGGCAAAAACAATTTTACTCACATTTCCATCCATTAAACAAGGAAGACACTTGCTTAATCATTTGCTTAGGTCTGGATGCCCCAGTCCTGGTTCCCAGGACTTCTCAATTCTCGTGTCTCTTGACTTTCTCCTGATAGTTCCTTAATAGTGTTCTTTAAAATCAATTAAACTTTTTAACCTGAATCTATTTGCATGAGAGACTTTATACCACTAGATGAAGGAAAATACGCAGGTCTGATCCTTGTTACAGAGAGTTTACTGCACAGTAACAGTTTCTAAATGATAAGTACACATACAGGCCCAACACCCACTCGCTGACCTTGTAAGTAAGGGTGGTTACTCTCGGGACAATCCTGCCAATCATCCTGAAAGTCAAGGGTGATTATTTGAGATGCACAACTGCTTTTCAACTTCAGTTTCACATAGAAATGTGCACTGTGCACATTTGTAGGAATAGGAGAAAATATTGCAACTGCCAAGAGATTAGGGAGTTGTATTGATTATGGAAAACTTCTTCATGCTTAAGGAAGAAAAGGACTTTGGAAAGAAAGCCTGCCTGCCTCCAATCACCAGATTTTCTATCTGACCCTTCCTGACTCTACCTCCCTGCTCCATAGCACAGACTTCTGCCAACCCTGCCTTTTCTTCCTCAAGAAGCTGAACCTTCCAGGTGCCATTTAAACTCTCTGGAAGATTACACGTCAAGCTAGGATGCCTCGGTCTGGACACACAATGCCCTTCACTTCGAGACAGGTCTGACCTCCATGATGCTAATAGCCTGTCTGTGCAGCGGCCCCTCACAAGCCATCATCTCGGATGGCCTCCTTGCCTAATTTTACTACTCTTTCAGAAACAATTACTCTGGAGATTAGCCTATAAACCTTCCATATAAAATGGGCAATTATCGATTACTGACACTTCCACAGCCCCACCCCTCAGTAAGGCAGTGGTGTAAAGGACCACAGAGACACTTAATCACACCTGTCATATTTCCCTGTGAAATGCAATGTGGGCGCTGGTCTGCTCTGCCCCTCCCACCATTGTCTGACCTACAGTCTTGATGGATGGTGAGTGAGAAGTCAACAGGGCTCTAGAGAGGATAATGATGGGCACATGGCCTCCAATGTGGCCAACTGCAGCCCAATGATCTAGAAGAGTCGGTGCTGGGGCTAGCCTGGGGTGCTGGTGCCTTCCAGTAATAGTCACAGGGCAGAGTAGGTACCTGTCGCTCATAATGGGAAGGGCTCATTTCTCTATACGTTCATTCTATAAATCTATTTACGTACCTTCCACCTCACAGGCCCCTGGAGCAGCAGTGAGCAAGGTAGGCAAGGTCCCTGCCTTCAGGAAGATGATTTCTGAAAGTCAGATGATATGCAAGTAATCACCTAAATAAACAAGATAGTAAAATCTGATCAGGGCTATGAAGATGGTAGATGGGCGAATATAAGAGCTTAATGGGGGCTGGGTGGTAGGAAAGGGCCTATTATAGTAGTTCCACTGCCCGTGAAAAAGATGGTAGTTTTGTTCAGAATGAGAAAGGGTCCCCCCCCCCAACTTACTCTGCACATTTAACACCATCTGCTAGAAAACTGTCACAACATGTATACACAAATCCGTGACGACCATAAAGTAAAGGGATCCCTAGAGTTGTGTGGTCCTTAACCAGCCCAAATCTAAGTAGTGGCCGCCATATTTGACAGCATGGCCAAGAAAGGGATATTTGAGCTGAGGCTTGAGGGACGCAAGGAGGCAGTAGTGCTGGGGTTGGGGACGAGCATTGCAGCCGGAGAGGACAGGAGCGAGGCCCTGGCACAGGGGAGGGTGTGGCCTGTTGGAGGAAGGGAAGAGGAGCCCAAGAGCTGGTAGGTAGGTGGGGTATTAGGATAGAATGAGGAGTGAGGGGGGAGCAGGACTGGCTGGACTTTGGGGGCATGGTACAGAGTTCAGACTTTATCCTAAACACATCAGAAGGTAAACGAGGGGTGTTAGGCAGAGAAATGCCATGAGATCATCTAATCGGTATTTTTCAAACAGACTCAGCTTCTGGGTGGAAACTGTGTTCTAGGGCCTAAGATCAGAAGAAGGTAAATAGGATTTACACCAAGTCCGTGGTTCTCACCTCTGGCTGCACAAGAGAATCCCTCACTAAACATTTTAAAAATAGTGATACCCTGACCCCACCCACCGGGACCAATTTAGCTGCTGTGAGGGATCAGTATTTTTAAAAGCTCCCCAGGTAGTTCGAGGGTGTAGCTAAAGATAAGAACCACTGCCCTCCAGGAAATGCTGTAGAAAAGACTAGAAAAAGTCTACACAGTGGCTCTCCACGCACACGCTCTGAACCTGGAGTATCGGTGTTACCCTGGAACGCGTCAGAAATGCACCTTCTCGCACCCCATCCCAGATCTGCCGAATCAGAAACTCTGGGGGTGGGGCCTGGCAATCTGTTTTAACAAGCCTTTCAGGTGATTCTGAGGCCTTTGATGTTGGAGAACCTCGGGCCTAAAAGATAACATTTTTAAAAATGTGAAAATATTCCAAAACCAGAATTCCTAGGACCGGGGAAAATTAGTAATTCTGCCATAAGAAGTAACACTATCGCAGTGGATTACAGAATTAAACAATAATGATAATGCTGCGCCCCGTTTACAAAAACAAAACCAAGTTTCCACCCCCAGAAGGTACGCCCGGAATGGCTTTTCCAGTAATGAATTCCCAGCACGCCACTCACACTCCCCAGGAGGTACTCAAGCCCCAGATCTGCAAGACTGCTGGATAACAGCCACCAAGCAAGGGACTGCTTTTCCATAATGCCACACTCTAAGAAAAGGTTTTCATCTATGTTGCCTCATTTGTATCTTGTAGCAACTCCACAAGGTAGACTCTGTTCCCATTTCACAGGTAGGGAAACTGAGAATCGGATAGCTAGAGTAACTTACGAAAAGTCGCACAGCCCAAAATTAATTCCGTGTCTATTTTAAGCTTTCCACCCCACATCTTTCCCCATTTATCCCGTGCTATCTGATGAGCTAAGCAAATGTAGTATTTGAAATGGCTACTTTCAAATGCTTTAGGGTGAATGGGCATCCAAATTCTGGCTTCCAGCCAAACTGATGGACCACTGCCAGCGCAGTCTAAGGACAGACATCGGTTTGTGTAGAAGGGAAGAGGCCTGCAGGCATCTGCGGGCGATGCTGGGGGCAGGGAGGCAGGCTGGGGGTGGCATCGTGGGCTCAGCCCAGGCGGAAGTCAGGTTCCTCCCCGCTGCCACAGAGCTGCGTCCTCAGCCCAGACAGCCCATTAGTGTCACCTGGGAAGCTTACAAACCACAGTGCCAGCCCCCCACCCCTCCCTCCATGGGATCCTAACTTCAGTGCTCTAGGCTGGGATCCAGACATCATTAACCATGAAAAGCCACACATGTGACTTCACTGTGCAGCCACAGGTTTGAACCATAATTTCAGAGGGAGGGGTGTCAGGGAAGAAATACAGAAGCTATTTTCTGGAACAATCTCTTGAAGCTCTGGGCACACACTAGGTTCCTCACAAGGTCACTGACAAGGAATTGTAAAAGGAGCCCTTTGGTCCCTACCCCACCCCAGGCTTGGGGTCCCGTGGGCGAAGGCAGCAATGGGGAATGAAGGCGCAGGGAAGCAGGAGAGAGACTTCAGTGCACAGAAAAGCAGTTCTGAGTAGCAGCAGCACTGGTGTGGCCGGACCAAGCGGCGGCGGCCACAGATGCCCTGCCTCTGTGCAGCTGAAGGCAAGGGAAGGCAGCGAGGATGCGGGCCCGGAACAACAGAGAGTTGCAATGAGCACTCACCAGATGACCCCCCCCATCCCGGGGTCTCCCAGAATTAACAGCTAGGGCTCCAGTGGGAGGGAGCTGACAGGTGAGGGTCAATGACATTTGGTTGGCAGTGGTGTTCTGCGGGGCAAAATACTCTGAATGCACTCGAGGCTGCATTCCTCTGCATCCCCATCCAGCCTGCCCCAGTCTCCACCTCTAACCGCATGACAAGAAGCGCATAAAACTCCCCCTGATGACAAGCAATCAGTCCCCCCAGGGCAGGGCCGGCCGGTGGGGGTGGCCGAGAACCAGGCATCCTGGCGAGACCTGCCTCCAAAGAAAAACAGCGTCAGAAACCCCGCTGAAAGTCACAGCGCTGGGCAAGCTTCCTGCCCCGCCCGGCCCTTGGAAACCTGTTTTCCTTAATTGCAAGGGGACTCCATCCGGAGAGGCATTCCAGGGGCTCAATGCCTAGACTGAGGCCAGTAACGACAATGGCTCTCCACGGAAGGATTAGCTGAAAGCCTGTGACTCCAGAGCAAATCAAAGGTGCTCATAAGAGAAGTTGGGATGGTGCAGGTTGCCCTGGAACTCGAGAATAGATACGGTCTTTATCGTGGCCACTTACAGGAAAGGAGGCCCAAGGCAGCATTTCTACATGTAATTATGCTCTCATCCCAGCCCTGCTACAAAGGGAACATGAACTTTACTGCAGCGCTCACCACCGGTTTTCATTTTACTGCACAAGCGAACTCACATTCCACCAGGAAGATGAAAGGTTTCAGGTTGCGAGGCTGTCAGACATTTGCGCTTTCGAATTTAGGGAAGCCCCTAAATCATGACTGAAGCACGGCTTCCAATCTCTCTCCCCTCGTTTGCAGGCTTTCTAATATTTCCCCTGCTCTTGTGGCATCTTGGAGCAATCACGCTAATAGGAACAATTTAATGGCGTCCTGGGGAGTCAGGAGTTTGGAGGATTAAATTTCAACACTCAGCTTCTTATCATAGAGAAACACCCTTCTTCCACAGATGCCCTGGATTCCAGACTTCCTCGTTTCTCTCTCAGAAGAACCAGTTGCACCTGATCAGGAGTGAGGACTTAGAAATGTGCTTACAGCTCCTTTAAAGCTCGGTTCCCGACAAGGATGGGCTGAGGGCAGGAAAATGTTAATCAAAATTAGCACTGACCACTGGCCTGCAAAGACTAAAGGGTCATTTTTCTCAACACTCAGAAGTCCAGTCTTCTTCAAAGCAAAGCTGCCTTCCCCTGCCCTCTCTAACCACCCACCAAGTAGCTCCAGTTAGAATCCTGGATGCTTTCCTATCCTCTTCCATCTTCCACACACCCCCATCCATCTAGCCAATAAGCAAATTCCCTCAAAGCTAACANTTCTTCAAAGCAAAGCTGCCTTCCCCTGCCCTCTCTAACCACCCACCAAGTAGCTCCAGTTAGAATCCTGGAGGCTTTCCTATCCTCTTCCATCTTCCACACACCCCCACCCATCTAGCCAATAAGCAAATTCCCTCAAAGCTAACATTTCTTTTTGATACACCCTATACTCTCCAGTGTCGGGGCTTTGCTGTGGTTTAGACTTCTTCATCTCCTGGCTCTATTTGGTTATTCAAATATTTGTGGAGATGTCATTATGTACCAGGCTTCTGGGCTGGGATCACAGGGGCTCACCTGCTCTCATGGGAAAGAAACATGAAATCAGTATACCAATCAATGTTTAATAACCTATGTAATAAATACTGCCCAAAGAAGTGCCGTTTGAGGCAGGAGTAGGCGTAAGTGCCTCTGAGGCTTAACTGTTGAAACATAAATTATCTGACATTTTTAGAACACAGAGAAGCCCAGCTTCTGGTATAAAGAGGTGCCTATGGAACCCAGGGGTCCAGCACATAATAACTATAAACTCCAGACAGCACACATAAGTGCACACAAAAGAACAAAGACCTGGAAGTATGAAGCATAAGCAAAAACAGACATTCTGGAGGGTTGTCAAAACTTGGAAGAAAAGCATAAAATCAGTCAGTTGTCTCTACAGCTTACAGCCTGAAGACAGGCTGAAGTTGGTACATGGGACAGCTACAACTCTGAAAGAAAAATACCACTCTTTGGGGATGCCTGGGTGGCTCAGTCGGTTAAGTGTCCGCTTCGGCTCAGGTCATGATCTCAGGATCCTGGGATGGAGCCCTGCATCAGGCTCCTTGCTCAGGAGGGAGTCTGCTTGTCCCTCTCCCTCTGCTGCTCCCCCTGCTTGTGCTCTCTTTCCCTCTCTCTCCCTGACAAATAAATAAATGAAATCTAAAAAAAAAAGAAAAAAGAAAAATGCCACTCTTTTGGACCCGAAGCACAGGACAGAGTTTGGAGCTATCACAGCACAGGAAAGTAAGGAGAGAAGCCTAAAGAGGGGAAAGCCAAAGAGGGAGAAGTGCAGTTTCTATACAGAGTCTTTGTCCAAGTGCCTGGCTGGCCTGAACTAAACGTGCACAGAGCAGATTTCAAAGCAGGCCAGCTAAAGATGAAAGAACAGAACTAAGATTTGACCTATTGCTCAAAAGTCAGAGTCACCATTCAACTTCCACCCGGTTAGTTGCCTGGTAAAACAAAAACACCAAGAAGAATGTAATGGAATCCAGAGTTTCTAGGAGGTAACATCACAATATCCGGGATATAATACAAAATTATGCAGTATGCAAGGAACCAGGGCTGAGCCAAATGCCAGAGTAGAGACAACAAATAGAGGTCAATCCTGAGATGACCCAGACACTGGAATCTGAAACAACTATTCTCTGTTCAATAAAAAACAAATTTTCTCATAATGAATGAGAAATGGAAACTATAAAAAAAGAGACTCCAGCGGAAATTCTCAAACTGAAAATTAAAATATGTGAAATTTAAGTCAGTGGATGGGCTTACTGGAAGAATGGAGATGGCAGAGGGAAGAATTAGTGAAATTTCAGTTAAATCAAAAGAAATGATCAAATCTAAAGCACACAGACAAAAAGGATTATGAAAAATATACAGAGCCTCACAGGATTTTGGTTTGATACCATCTGGACTCGTTTTTAGATAACTGCAATCCTAGAAGGATGATAAATAGAAACAGAAAAGAATACTTGACTGTAAAACATCCAAAGTTTCCTTAATTTGGTTAAAATCATATATTTATAGGTTTACAAAGTTAAGCAAACCTCAAGGAGGATAAATACAAAGAAAACAATGCCTAGCACTTCATAGTCAAAGCAGTGAGAGCCAGAAATGAACAGAAAAGGTTAAAAGCAGCCAGAGAAAAACAACATGTTACATACAGGGGAACAAACATTTAAACGATCACAGATTTCTCATCAGAAACAATGGAGACCAGAAGATAGTGGAACAACATCTGTAAAATCCTGAAGAAAACCCTGTCAAGAGAATTCTTTATTTAACTAACATATCCTTCAGGGGCACCTGGCTGGCTGGGTTGGTAGTGTGCAACTCTTCGTCCCGGGGTCATGAGTTTAAACCCCACATTGGGTGTAGAGATTACTTAAAAAAAATAAAAAGAGGCTTTTAGTCCCTCAGAATGAAGTCAAAATAAAAACATTTTTTTAAAGATTTTTTTATTTATCCATTCAAGAGAAAGAGCATGCTTGCAAATGAGTGCAGGAGCAGGGGGGAGGGTCCGAGAGAGAGGGAGAAGCAGACTCCCCGCTGAGCAGGGAGCCTGANCAGGGGGGAGGGTCCGAGAGAGAGGGAGAAGCAGACTCCCCACTGAGCAGGGAGCCTGACCGGGGCTCCATCCCAGGACCCCGAGATCATGACCTGAACCGAAGGCAGACGCTTGACCAACTGAACCACCCAGGCACCCCATTTTTCAAAATAAAAACATTTTTAAATCAAAGAAAACTGGGGTACCTGGGTGGTTCGGTAGGTTAAGCATCCGACTGGATTTCAGCTCAGGTCGCGATCTTCCAGTGGTGACATAAAGCCTCGCACTGGGCTCCACACTGGGCCTGGACCCTGCTTAAGATTCTCTCTCTCTCCCCCACTCTGGCCCTCTCCTCCTACCCTCTCTCTCTTCTCTCCCTCTCTAAAAAAAAGAAAGAAAGGAAACTAAGAAAATCTGTCACCCTCAGACCTTAACTCCAAGAAATGCTAAAGGAAGATTTTTAGGCTAAAGAAAGGTAATTTTTCAAAATCAAAATAAAAAGTTTTATTCCTAAAATTGTTAGTGATTCAAATACTGTCGAAAAATTACATTAAATGAGGTGTGAGGTATTAATGTTTATCAAACGGGGACACTAACTTTAAAAGATAAAGGAACACCACTTTCAATAGAAGTCATAAAACAAGAGCGAAATGATGAAGGTGTGCTCTAGCCATGTATAACTGCACATTATTCAGCGAGTAAAACGGTCCTCATGAGCAGTTTTTGTAACTTAGAAAAATGTCTGTTACAAACTAAATAAAAGTGTATCTGTAAAACCCTAATGTATGTAACTTTTGATGTAACTTTTCTTTTTCCTGCAATCTACGGTAAAGAAACAGAAAATCACACCAAGAATAACGCATAACATGTTCATTACTGTGTCATTTTTTCCCAGCAAAAATCAAAAATTGGATGGAACCTCTTTCAATAATATATTTGTTAAGTATAAGTTACATTTTTTTTATTTTAAAGATTTTATTGATTTATTTGACAGAGATAGAGACAGTCAGTGAGAGAGGGAACACAAGCAGGGGGAGTGGGAGAGGAAGAAGCAGGCTCTCAGCAGAGGAGCCTGACGTGGGGCTCGATCCCGGAACGCCGGGATCACGCCCTGAGCCGAAGGCAGACGCTTAACCGCTGTGCCACCCAGGCGCCCCTACATTTTTAAAATTCATTATTATACAAGCAATAAAAACTAGCTTTAAAGACTAATGGAGGGCACCAACTGGCTCAGTTGGTTAAGCGTCTGCCTTTGGCTCAGGCCATGATCCCGGGGTCCTGGGATTGAGTCCCACATCAAGCTCTCTGCTTCATAGGGAGTCTGCTTCTCCCTCTGCCCCTCCCCCCACTCATTCTCTCTAATAAATAAAATCTTAAAAAAAAATAAAGACTAATGGCAAAAATAATTTTCATTACAAAAAGGATAACAATTTATAATGTGCATATATATTTACACTCCCATGAAAAAAATACTGTGAAGTCTAAAGCACACATCGGTGATTATTTACGGATGGTTTCTCACTGGCAAATGTCATCTTTTTCTTTATATTTTTTCTAAATTATTTAAATAAAGAAATAATTGGATACATTTGGATATACAGTATGGTCTAAATTATATTTTGATATGCATAGGAAAAGATGACTAGAATAAAATTCCTTAACATGGGAATCCTCCATGGGGACACTCTTTCTTCAGTGCGATCTGGTAGTTTTATACCTAGATATGGTCCGTGATGCATTCCTGCTTCCTGAAGAGAGGAAGCAGCTCTATAACTTGATGGTTGAGGAAACAGGCTGGGGCTCCACATTGCCTGGGTTGGAAGATCAGCTCTGGCATTTATTCTAGGTAATCTCTGCCTCATCCGCAATATCCTGACTCCTAAGGTTGGTAGGAAGATTAATGAGTTAATTTTTGTAAAACGTTCAGAAGAGTACCAGGCATTTTGTGTTCTTTAATAGTGTGTTAAATAAAAACTAAATAGAAAATTATCCTAAGGATACAAGCAGATTAAAATGTTCACGAAAACATGATTGTAATAGGAATGAAAAGAAGAAGTGGCCCACAAGAGATTAGTTAGAATGGCAGAACGAGTAAGAGCACAACCTGTGGGAGCAGCCTGCCAGGGTTCAAATCCCACCCCTGCCATTCCCTAGCTGGGGGGCACTGGACAGCCACGTCATGTCTCAGCGCCTCCCTCTTCTCATAGATAAAATGGAGTAAGTAACTGTACTACGACAGAGGTGTTGAAGGGCTAACTAGGAGGATATTGATAAAACCTTCCGAACAGTGTCCGGTGTACGGTAAACACTATATTCAGTGTTTCCTCCTGTGGGGGATGTTGATGCGGTGGTGATGGGACATCTATGTATGATCGTATATGTCTTCCACATACTGCTGCGGGAAAAAAATCAAAGCTTGCTGCAGACGCTGGAGCCCTCCACAAACCCCAGGGGAGAAATGGAAACCGTATCCACCAGGAAGGAGGGGGAGGTACCTTTTGTAATTTACACAAAAGCACATTGGAGATGAAAGCCTGCTCTCTGGAATAGACAGTAGGATCCCGTTCAGGTGAAATTGAAAAAATGGGCATTTATGTTTGCAAATGCCCATCCATGCTAAGTTATATCAGGATGGTGGGCTCTGGATGCTATCATTCTCCTTTCTGAACTTTTCTACAGAACCCTTCTCATCCCATGCCCCAGAGCATGCCTTTTTGTATCCGTGTGCACCATGGATCTGCCTACTGATAGAGATAGAAACAACAGAGAATTTGGTGGCCAACATTCCACCTGTGTGTAGGTGTGGGTGCAAGGCTCTGGAGGGAAGAAACTCAAACATTTATATACAAAAATGAACAATTCCCATCCCTGGGCTCAAGCATTTTTACAGGCTACTTCCACAGCTTTCTGTATTAATGAGAATAGTTCTAAAAAAAAAAAGTTTTTTAGATTTTGAAACAAAGGAAAAGGAAACAGTGAGCGGTTGTCTTTGGTGGTAATGTTATGGAAATTTCGTATTTTCTTTTATTTTCCTATAATGAATGCATGTAGCGTTAATACTCACAATATACTATATATATTGCTGAACTATACATGGTTCATCTACATCCTTACAGTCGAAAATAACAAGGATGATTAAAAGTTACATTTATGAAAACACTTTACAGGTGATAAGGGTAGTTTCGCCCATTCTCACCCCTCCCCCTCCCCAAAAGCAAAGCAAGTAAGTGAAGCGTGTGTTTCCAGCAGACAACTCTATTTTATCAGTTAGCAAGGTGCATGCCCTCGGCAGATTCACTACAATAAAGCTTTGGCCATGGTTTAAAGTTTAGGAAACCTCATTTCCAAGTTCGTGATATGTCACATTCCCAGCTTCCCTAGGAATGCTCTAGGAGGTGACTGGCTTAATTATAGATTATATTTATTCTCTATATTCCTGGCGGTGCTGTGCTCAAATATTTTCATAGCTAGAGAAGAGTGGTGAACACACATGTACACACACACACACACACACACGTGCACAGGCCAGAGTGGAAAAATAAAACCAGATATTAAATACATATCATACCCTCCAGACTGTCAGGCAGAGGAAAGACTAGGACACATGCACGAGCCCACGATCTCCAATGTGCTAAAATAATTTAATTGGGTATTTCATGGCACATTTTGCATTATTATGGCTCCCTTTGGATGCAACAAATGATTTGCTTCAGTAATAGAGTCCCAAGTAGTGGCATTATGTGATTAAGTGAGAACATCAACCATTAAATTCAGTTCAGTCATGCTTACATCCATCTTATTTCTTTTTTATAATTTAAATTTTCCTACTGGTATATATTCACCTGAGACTATTTTTAAGTAGCCTGTTTATGAGAGTTTCTCTTCTTACTTTTCATCTAATTACAGCTGCACTTGGAGTTTGAGAACTGCAATTTGATTCTCCTTTGTTAAGTGGATCAACCATTATGTTAGACAACGGCTCTCCAAAACATTTCAAATGGCTTGTTTTGTGGGCCTCATAAGCACTACCAGTTTATCGGGCTTGAACACTCGATGAGAGCTCACATAGTCAGTAAGCAATGGTCTTGGCCTCTCTACATATTAAGTTCGATGGTGTACAGGAGGCCAAAGGAAATCATGGTGAAAAGTTTTAAAACAGCTTGAAAATTCTAGAGGAATCGTTCTTGATTTCGTTGGCCATGGCTCTCTTGAAGATGTATGAGAGTTGTTTGGCACTCTCCCCAAAGCAATGAACACACATGAAACAAATTTTGCACGTTATTTAAAAGGTTCACACATGCACATCCCACCCAGTAGCTCGTAGAACTCCACATCAGAATACCTTCTCTCGAGCAGCGGTTCTTAACCAGGGGCTATTTTGCCCTGCAGAGGACATCTAGCAACATCTGGACTCAGTGGTGCNCCCTTCTCTGGAGCAGCGGTTCTTAACCAGGGGCTATTTTGCCCTGCAGAGGACATCTAGCAACATCTGGACTCAGTGGTGCTTGCCACAACTAGAAGATTCGGGTGCTAGAAGGGATCTAGTGGTTAGAGGTCACAATGCCTGCTAAACTTCCCACAATGCTCAGGACACTTGCCCACATGGAAAATCATCTGACTCAAATGTCAGTTGTGCCAAGGCTGAGGAATCCTGTTCTACAGAGTAGGCCAAAAATCCCTGTGGAATACTGAGACCCAGCTCCATGTGGGAATCCACCCAGGAAGACTAAACAAAAATCATCTGGAAATCCACACAAGTTCACCTTAATTCATTCACTGAACCAATTATTTATTCAACACACTTCTAAACATCCATTCGGTGCCAAGTGTCATTGCAGTCACAGGGACTCCCGAAGAGGACAGAGTCCCTCCTTCTGCGGAAGGTAGTCATTAAAAATAAAGTCAGTTAAGCAAATATCCAATTTTAAAAAATGGTGCTATCAGTTAGGAATGAGTTCAGCTGCATGCTTAATACTTTAATCAAATAGAGATTTGACTTCACCAGGTCTGTTTTCATGTAGAAGCAAATACAAGGATAGGAAGTCCCAGACATGCAAAGCTATTCCCCATGCGATGAAGGCCACAGACAACTTCTGCTCTTCTGCTCTGCCGTCCTTCACGTTTTGCCTCCTCTCTGTTCCCACAAGAGAGCTGCTGCTCAAATCCGAATACCAAACAGAGGAGGCAGAGTGAAGGACGAGGGCAGGACAATCTACAGACCAGTTAAGTCAGCCTCTCTGAAATGGAAATGATTATCTGGAAATTGCGCCCAGTAGACAGGTCCTTACACTCTATTGGCTATAACCAGGTCACATGACCGCACACAGCTGCAGGAGAGTCTGGGAAGGTAAGTATTTTTAACTGGGCGCATGGTTACTCTGAGAAAAACCAGAGTTCTGTTAATAAGGAAGAAAGGTAAAATGGTTATTGGGGAGGTAATTAGTACCATCTGCCATAAGGGTGGTAACTGCAAGACAACAGCTTCAAGAAATACTAAGGGAACACTTGGGAGAAGCACAGAAACTACTTTGAAGCCCTTACTGGAGAGGGGAGTCTCCCAGACATGGAAACAGAGACTTGAAAATGAGTAAGATTTGCCACCGGGAAGGGGGTATTTGAGCAGTGGGATGGCTGTGAGGCAACAAAATCATCCAAACAGGGGGAACCACGTGTATAAAGGCTAGAATGGGGGAAACAGAGCCGTGAAGGATGAGGCAAGATGGGCAGGTCGGGCAGGTATGGCAGGACACTGCAATCCTTGTTAATCTGGAGGGTAATGGCAGCCTAAATAGGTTTAAAGCAGGGAAGTGACACTATCTGAGTGTCCATTCAAAACATCACTCCAGCGCAGTGTGGTACACCCTTGTCGTGGGAAGCAAGACTTGATACAATAAAGCCGGAGTGGATGGAAAGACTGGATTGCTCATGTTTTTACAACATAAGCATATTACCCACCCCTCAGCCATGAAGCAGGGGTGGCATGGGAAGGCTTTGTTAGAAACAGGGACACTACCTGAGACTGTGCTGTAAGGATGTGTTGCAGAAAACCCTTGTCCTGAGAAGTTCCTGAATCATGCAATCATTTCCATGTTCTTCAGTCCTTGAAGATGTGACAGCCCTGGGCTTTTTTTCTTCTGCAATCCTTCAGGCAAATGTTGGTCACTCAGCTCAGCTAGCAAGGTTTGTCCAACACAAAGCCAAAGGACTTCTACCAGCCCCCTCCTGCCTGATGATGTTGACGGCACTTCCTCAAGCGTTTCCCAGGTGCACCCGCCACACTCTCTACGCACAAGTCTTACATCTCCATCTAACTGGGGGCCCTTCCACTGCTTCTCTGAAAAAGCCCCTGTACTATCACTCAAGTGCCTTTGGTATCACTGGGAGCCATGACTCTTCTTGTCCTCTACAGGACAATGGTGGAAGGAGAGACTGCAGAGAAGTAAACGCCACACTCAGCTCAAAATAACATGGTGAACACTCATTGACCAAAAGATCTTACTGTATGTGACAGTGACACTCATCAGCAACAATTACGCACTGTTGCCTGCCAACCACTAGACGATGAGAGCATGTGATGTCACATGCTGACTATAGAGAAGAATGTACTTATATCCTACAATGTACTAGGAAGGAAAGCTATGTATGAAGATATTTTTGAAAACATGTCCATCGAGTAGCATTATAAAAAAAAAATCTATTAGTTGGCAGGTAACAGGATTTATCCTTCAAGGAAGGTCCTTATTCAGTCATTGGGAAAGCAGTAGCTTCACAGAATAGTTCTGTATATGCGTAAACCATAGGTACAAAGTTAAATTATGCGTTACAAATATTCCTTTCAAATAGTTCTTCTATTGTGACCACAGAGTAGAAGATCATTTTCAGAAATCTGAATACTGGAATAATTTATCTGAATTGTTTAATAAAACTTTCTAATTATAATTCAATATTTTATGAATTAATGTTTTTTAAAACAGCTTTATTAAGATACATATACCATAAGACTTAGCCATTACCCCCCCAAATTTTCCCAAGTCCACTTTCACTTAATCCTCATTTGCTTCCCCCCGCCCAAGGCAACCACGGTTCTGCTTTCTAGCTCTACTGCATTTGCCTTTCCTGGGCGCTTCCCGTAAATGGAATGATACAACAGGTAGCCTTTTGCCTCTGGCTTCTCACACTTAACATGTTTCTTTCTTTTTTTTTTTTTTAAAGATTTTATTTATTTGACAGAGATAGAGACAGCCAGTGAGAGAGGGAACACAAGCAGGGGAAGTGGGAGAGAAAGAAGCAGGCTCCCAGCAGAGGAGCCTGATGTGGGGCTCGATCCTATAACGCCGGGATCACGCCCTGAGCTGAAGGCAGACGCTCAACCGCTCACACTTAACATGTTTCTGAGAATCATCCATGTTACACATGCATGGATTCCTTTTTGTTTCTGAATGGGATTCCATTACACAGATACACCACATTTTGTTTATCCATTCACCAGTTGATGGACATTGGGATTGTCTCCAGCTTGGGGTTGTTAAAAATAATGCTGTCATGTGCCCATGTCTTTGTGCGAACTTATGTTTTCATTTCTCTGCGGTAGATTCCCAGAAGTCGAATTACTAGGTCACATGGTTAAGTTATTTTTACCTTTTTTTTTTTTTAAGATTTTATTTCTTTATTTGAGGAAGAGAGAGAGAGAGCATGCAAGCATGAGCATGGTGAGGGACAGAAGGAGAGGGAGAAGCAGACTCCCCACTGCCAGGGAGCCCGGTGCGGGGCTCGACCCCAGCACCCTGGGATCATGACCTGAGCTGAAGGCAGATGCGTAACCAATTGAGCCACACAGGCACCCTGATTTTTAAGTTTTTAGACACTGCTAAACTGTGTTCTCAAGAGGCTGTACCATTTTATGTTCCCATCAGGATGACATGTTACTTAAGTTTCTCCACATACCGCCAACATTTGATACTGCTTGTCTTTTTGATTATAGACATTCTAGTGGAGAGTGATACCTCGTGCCAGTTTTACTGGATTTTCTGTAATGATTATGATGTTGAACATCTTTTTTTATACATTTGTTACCTATCTATTTTTTTGGTGGAATATCTATCCAACTCTTATGCCAATTTTTTAAAAAGTGGGTTCTTATTACTGAATTATAAGAGTTTTTCAAATATACTTTGGCTATAGTCCTTCATGAGATACATGATTTGTGAATATTTTCTCCCAGTCTGTGTCTTTTCATTTTCTTAATGGTATCCTTTGAAGCATAAAAGTTTTCCAGGTTGATTCAACAAATATATAGATTTCTTTCTCTCTTATGAATCATGCTCTTTGTGTTGTAGGTAAGAGATTGCCTTGCTTTTTGAAAAATCTAGTTTGACAATCTCTGCCTTTTGACTAAGGTATTTAGATCATTCCCAGTTAATGAAATTACTGATATAGTTGGATTTACATTTTCCATTTTATTTTTTCTGTGTTTCCTTTTTTTGTTGTTTCTTCTAGATTGCCTTCTCTTGCATTAAATAACTACTTTTTAGTGTATTATTTTAATTCCTCTGTGAAATATTTTAATTTTTTATTATTTTCTTAGTGTCTGCACTGGGAATTAAAACATGTGTCTTAATTTACTGCAAACTACTTAATATTAATACTAACATAACTCTGCTAAAATATAGAAACTCTGCTTCAGCATGGCCCCATTCCCTGCTCTTTTGTTTCTATGAACATGTGTGTGTATATTATATATAAAATACAGTGCTATAATTAGCACTTTATCTGTCTTTTAGAAAGATTAGAGAGGATATCAGAAAGATATATTTACAGAGTTTCTTATATTAATCTAATTTATCATTTCTGGTGCTTTTCATCTTCTTTAATGAAATCAAGTTATATCTAGTGTCCTGTCCTTTTAGCCTGAAGGATTTCTTAAGTATTTCTTGGTATGTCTGCCAGTAACCAATCTTCTCAACCTTTGCTTATCTTGGAATGTCTATTTTCCTTCATTTGTAAGGATGGTTTTTCTGGATATAATATTCTTAGCTTATGGTTTTGGTTTTCTTTTTTTAAAAAGATTTTTATTTATTTATTTGAGAGTGAGAGCAAGCACAAGCAGGGGGAGGCACAGAGGGAGAAGCAGGCTTCCCACTGAGCAGGGAGCCTGACACAGGGCTCGATCCCAGGACCCTGAGATCATGACCTGAGCCGGAGGCAGGTGCTTAACCGACCGAGCCACCCTCACACCGCTGGTTTTCTTCTTTTAGCACTTTGACCACATGATCCACTGCCTTCTGGCCTCTGTTGTTTCAGATGAGAAGTCAGTTGGTCATAAATCATACTGATACTTCCCCTGTCTGTAAAAAGCCATTTTTCTCTTACCACTCTCAAGAATTTCTATGCCTTTCACTTTCACAAGTTGGGCTGTAATGTGTCTAAATGATAATCTCTTTGGCTTTACCCTACTTGGGGAATGTTGACCTTGGTAGATGTGTGTTTTCCATCAAATGCGGCAAGTTTTTAGCCTTTGCTTCTTCAAAGAGCTTTTCAATCCCCTTCTTTGCCTTCTTTCTTTTAGAACTCCTATTATATTTATGTTGGTATATTCGATGCCCCATTTTTTTCTGAGGTTCTGTTCTTATTTTTATTCTTTTTTTCCCCTCTCTGAATAGATGATTTCTATTGATCTATCTTCATGTTCACTGATGCTTTCTTCAGCTATCTTGAATCCCTTTAGTGAATTATTCCTGTCAGTTATTGTGTTCAACTTGAGAAATTCCATGTGGGTTTTTTTTTTTCAGAATTTCTATCTCCTTATTGAGAGTCTAGTTGCTAATTAACTATCATCATACTTTCTATGATGTTTAGTTTTATTTGTCCTCTTGACTGGGCTAAGGGATGCCTAGATAGCTAGTATTTCTGGGGGTGTAAGAGTATTTCTGGACAAGATTAGCATTTGGATCAGTGAACTGAATAAACAGATGACCCACCCCAACGTGGGGAAGCACCATTCAATCCCTTCACAGTCCGAATAGAATAAAAAGGCAAAGGAATGGTAAATGTGCTCTATTTGAGCTAGGACATCCATCTTTTCCTGCCCTCAGACACCAGTTCTCCTGGTTCTGGGGCTTTTGGACCGGGACCAGGACTTAGACCATCACCACCTCCTACCCTCCCTTCTCAGGCCATCAACTCGGATTGAATTATACCACCAGCTTTCCCGGTTCTCCAGCTTACAGATAGCAAGTCATGGGACTTCTTGGCCTCCATAATCATGTAAACTAATTAATATATATATTTGGAATATATATTATATTAATATATAATAGGAATGTATATATTACCCTATTGGTTCTGTTTCTCTGTAGAACCCTTGTACACCTTCCTTTAATTCTTTAAGCATGCTTTTCTATAGTTCTTTGAATATATAATAGCTGTCTAGAAATCTTTGTCTGCTAAATCCAACATCTGGGGGCATTCAGAGACAATCCTATTAACTGTGGTTTCTTCCAATTATAGGTCAGACTTTCCCATTTCTCTGTATGTCTCCTATTTTTGGTTGAACACTGAACATTTTAGATAATATGTTGTAGTATCTCTGGATTCTGATTTTTCCCCTCTGATAGCAGCTGTTGCTATACTGTTGGTTCTGTTTATTCAGAAACTTTCACTGGCGAAACTTTGAAACCTACTCCTGCAGAGTGTGTGGCTGCTCATGTTTCAGCTCAGGGGTCTTTTTGTTTGTTTTGTTTTAATTCTTGATTTTATTTTTTTAATATTTTATTTGAGAGAGAGAGTGTGTGCAAGAGAGAGCACAGGAGCAGCAGGGAGCAGCAAAGGGAGAGGGAGAAGCAGGCTTCCCACTGAGCAGGGAGCCTGATGTGGGGCTCGATCCTAGGAGCCCGGGACCATGACCTGAGCCAAAGGCAGACGCGTAACCATCTGAGCCACCCAGGCGCCCCTTCATTTTATTTTTTTATGTCTACTGCTAGGCCCTTCCATGTATTCTGTGGTGATGTGGAAAGTTTTAGGGTTGGCCGGGAGTAGATGAATAGCTGAGGTTCTCTCTGGTCTCTGCTGTGCACCTGCAAAGCCTCAGCCAGGGCCACGCTTACCTGAAGCACGACTGAAGACTCAGGCTGGCAGACCTTTCTACTTCCTGGTCACCTAAATCATCAATTTCATTAATAACACCCCTACACTAAATTCACGCAAGCCCCCTTTTACTGTCGCAGAGCAATCTACCCAAGCTGAGCTAGGAAGGAGAGCAGGTTCAGACTAAAACACCACAGAGTCCCACGGGTACCCAAATTCCAGCAATTTTTCAAGCATGAACGCTTCTCAGATTGTTTTATGCCATTGACTAATTTTCAGGATGTTGAAATGGTTTCTTTTGTCCATTTTGTCCAGCCTTATGGATGCATTTTGGGGAAAGGATTTGCTGACCTCCTCACTCAGCCATACCTGGAAGTCCTGCCAATAATTCAATTTTGAAATCAAGCTGCTGCAAATAACACACAGTGTGTAGTGATAGAATGATTTGTAAGGCTATGAATGTCTCGTGGGTGATGTCATGATAGACTGATCCATCAACAGGAGCAGAAAGGAACAGGTAAAGTGGCTGATCCCACTCACATTACTATCATTCCCAAGCATAATTTCTAAGTTGAAAGTGTGGCCCTATGTCATTTATATGTCTTGGCAAGTGACAACTGTTTAAAGGCAGTGGACACATGTTATATATGTCAGAACATACACATGTCCCCATGTAGGTTCACGTACAAACATGCACACTAGAACAGCATTCTTCTTCCTTCCACACGCCATCACTCTGATGGTTCTAATTAAGCTACATAAACTCCAGAGTTACTGTTAATCCAATTCTGGTAAAATCCCAGAAATTCTAGGCATACTCTCATCGACAGAGGTAGAAAGGATATTCCAGGTACACTGTCTCCTACTTCCAGGCAGAAAAGCATACTGAACAGAAGAATCAAATGCTAATGTGAACCCAGTTCCACCAAAATGAAGCATAAAAGCATATTATTAAGTCTCAAGGTGATTTCCAGAAAGATGTCAACAGTAGTTAATTATCCTCAACAATCTGATTGGCAAGGAATACTGCTTTGGGGGTGAGAGAGGCTAGCCCCGTAGTACAGCCACACCTCTAACGTGGTCCAATATCTTAAATGCACAGAAGAAAATAAAAAGCTCAAATTAACTTCAAAGGTGAAAGTGGCCTCGGTACCAATTTTTCACGCTAGATCATGAATAATGTCAGTTGGCTGAACCTCTCTGAAGAGAGCCTCCAGGGAAATTGTAAAGCACGTGTTCATCTTCAACCTCTACCCAAGAGTTTTTCTTCACAGTCATTTGCCACCTGTCACCATCCTCCCTGTTACAGGGTGAAGTTTTGTCACTGGAGTTGCCATGAGCGAAAGCGAAAGAGAGGGTGGCAAAGGGGAGGTTCACGTGAGAGATGCTTGAAATATCCTCTGACAAGGCGTTCTCAAGATGGCGGAGGCATGGCTAACGCTGCTGTATTTGCTGTCACTCCCAGAAGTTGAGAATAGGCTTTCATTTTCCCTGGTGCCTCAGGATGAGGCAAGCAGAGAAGTGTATTCATAAATTAATAGGAATGAGCCTCACCAGAGCAGCTAGTATTTACTGAGCACTCAAGCAGTGCGCAGCATTGCATCATAGCTTTGAAAATTCATCTGAACTTTTTATTTACTATTTAACACATGCAGCCGACAAAGGCCACTGTTCTAAGGATCATTTTACAGTCACTTCTGTCCATTTTATTGATACTGCATTCAAATATACAGCATTTAGGGGTGCCTGGTGGCTCAGTCCATTAAGCATCTGCCTTCGGCTCAGGTTATGATCTCAGGGTCCTGGATCGAGCCCACACCTGGCAGCAGGGAGTCTGCTTCTCCCTCTCCCTCTGCCCTCCACCTGCTTGTGCTTTCTCTCTCTTTCTCAAATAAATAAAATCTTTAAATATATATATATACACCATTTAATCACACCAACTATATCAAGTTGAATGAGTATGAATATCCCCATTTTACAGATGAGAATTCAAGGGCTAAGCCCCTTGGCCAGAGGCAAGTCAGGATTTGAGTAATTTTATTCTACCCTCAACATTCCTGCCCCAGCTACTGAATTATTTGCTCGGAGTCCTTCTATTAGAAAACCATTCCTGCGGTACTGTTTTGAGATAGGTCAGATGCAGTATAAAATAGGAACAAAGATATTACTCTAAAAGGATTGCCCTGAGCAATGGAGATGATCTGAAACCCAAGCTAATATTTTGTCTTTAGCCTATCTTTAAGAGGGGTATGTCTCAGGTGAAAATAAAGACACATATCAAGAGACTGGGAAAATACTGTTAATGATTTTGAATTCAAAACCAAGCCCACATATTATCGCTCCCATTATTCACTCATTACTTCATTCGCCCATTCATTTAAATATTTATTGAACACCCACTAGGTGTGAAGATTTTGCTAGACACAGGGCATACAGCTGTGAACATGGCAGCTCGCCCCCAACCTCAGTAGAGTGGGGGCAACCTCACAAGTAATCAGGCAAATATAATTGGTTGCAATAAGTACCCTGATGGTAGAACTATCAAGTCTTATATGAACATGTGTGGAGGAAAGGAGCTCCAACCTCATCTTGCACTTTCAGAGAGAGCTTCCCGGGGGGTTATGTGTCAGCTGAGACCAGAAAGAGCTGTCCAGGTGAACAGGGGGTGGTGGTCAGTGTTCCAGGCAGAAGAGCATTTTACAAAGCAGGTGCTTCATAAGCCGATCCAAGGGGTGAGTGGGGACAAGAACTATTCAAGAAACTCATGGGGGCGGCTGGGAGACTCAGTCAGTTAGGCGTCCAGCTCTTGATTTCAGCTCAGGTCATGATCTCAAGGTCATGAGATTGAGCCCCTTGTCAGGCTCTGCTCTTAGCAGGGAGTCTGCTTGAGATTCTCCCTCTTCCTCTCCCTCTGCTTCTCCCCCTCCATGCTCTCTTTCTCTCTCTAAAATAAATAAATAAATCTTTAAAAAAAAGAAAAAACTCATGGTATAGCTCATGCTTAGTATGCCAGCAAGAGATGACATTAGACCAGACAAAACTGGAGCTATTTCTAAAGCGATGAAAACAAAAATGCAAAACTTACAGAACCAAAGAGTCCCTGGCTTGGAAAACACATGAGAAGCACAATGGTAGCAAAAATGTCCCTTAAGGGTCAAGTTACCTTTACATAAATATGGATTTTTTTAAAAAGCCAATAAAAAAGCAAAATTTTAACACCTCCCCCCACCAATCTGGCTTCTGAAATGTTCTTTTTACATGGCACACATGGTGAACAGTGACATAGACCTTCCTTTCAAAGTGAGCCGAAAATAGAGAGGGAGATGCTGTCTAACATAGCATTTAATCTGATCTTCTTGTCCTCATCAAAGAAGACTCTCAGGAAAAAAAAAAAAAAAACAGAAACAGTGATCACAGAATGAGATTCTCATTTTAAGGACAATGACGTGCCTGTAGGAGAGGAGGGGATGGCACATAATAGGCCAGCGGAGAGGAAGAAATTGAGGACTTGGAACAATGGCTTGTTTCTAGAAACCGAAGTCTGCATAAAACTCCTCTGGCTGCCAGGCAATTTGGAAAAGGCACAGCTTCAGTTGTAATATAAAACAGGAAGAAAGATCACCACTATAAAGGGACTGCCTTGAGAACTGGGAATGGATGAAACCCTTTTATGGAGGCCATAAACTGAGCTTGCTCGTTGGAGGAGTTTATCTGCTCCGTGCACAAAGGTTGGTGTCAAGTTCTCAGGTGGAAATGTCTACCAACTAGAATGTTGTTCTCTCCCGCTTCTCTTTGCCTAGCTGGCACCTACACAGGTTTGGGGTCTTGGTTTAAGCAATTTCTTGTCGTGGTTGTTCCCCTAAACGTTTTTCATTCCCCAGTGAATGCAAGACCTGCTTGTCGGATGTTCCTGTAGCATTTCTTCCTCACCCTGATCACAGCCCTCATTCCAGGAATCTGCGCAAAATGTGTCCCGTCTGTTTCTCTGCATAGAGGCTCTGTGAGCAGAGGGCCCACGCTGTCTTGGTCATCACTGACAACCCAGTGCTGGGAACACACAGCAGCTGTTCATAATGATGTCTTTTTATTTTAATAGTCACTTGCTAATTCAATAAAATGTTGCAACTCCCACTTAAAAACAAAAATTTTTCTACACCAACTACTTGCCAGATGCCATGCCAAACATTTTCTCAATCTTTTTCTCATTTAATCTTTACAGCAGTCTGGTAATCATCATTATTTGGAAAGAGAGAAAATCAAGTCTGAAAGAGAAGAGAGATTTGCCCAAGGCCGTGTGGAGGAGATGTGGCAAAACCTGGATTCACACCAGGTCTTCTGACTAACCCAACACACTCTCCCCATCTGCGCTATGTAGTACCAGCTTGCCTAACGCGTTGTCTGCTCACGCATATGGGAGCAGGACGTCCAAGCCTTAGTGGCTCCTACCAACCACATGATTTTGCCACTTCCAGGCACCATCAACCCTTATGTAGTTATTATATATAGTACATATGTTAAAAACGTTATTTTCAAAAGAAACTGAATCAGTTGCTATAGGTAAGAAATGACCTTAAAAAGAAGATCGCAAAATGAAACACAACAGAGTTCTAGAACACTAACTAGATGTTGGAGCTTCTGAGCCGAGGGCTGCTCACTACAGTTTCAGAGAGGAAAATAACCAAGGGATACCAGCATCCAGCTGAGATATTCTCCTGGACTCAATTAATAATATCAATTTGTTTACAAGAGCTGAGATATGGAAAGCAACTCAAGTGTCCATCAATAGATGAATGGCTAAGGAAGATGTGGTAAATATACACAATGGAATATTACTCAGCCAAAACAAACAAACAAACAAAGAATGAGATCTCGCCATTTACAATGACATCGATGGGCCCAGAGGGGATTGTGCTAAGCGAAATAAGTCAGACAGAGAAAGACAAATACTATTTGATCTCACTAATATGTGGAATCTAAAAAAATAAACCAATAAGCAAACAAACAAAAAGTAGGACGAGACCCATGAATACCAAAAACAGACTAGTGGTTGCATGGGCAAAATGGGCAAAGACGAGTGAGAAATACAGGCCTCCAGTTACGGAAGGCGTAAGTCATGGGGATGAAAGACACAGCATAGGTGATACAGTCCATGGTGTTATAGGAGGGTGGTATGGTGATAGGTGGTGGCTGCACCTGTACTGAGCACAGCATAACACCCAATCACGATGCTGTTTGCTGGCAGCTAAAGTAACGTTGTGTGTCAAGGATACTTCAACAAAAAGAGTATCTATTTACAATGGGTTCTTAGGACAGTGCCTGGAATATAACAAGTATTATAGAAGTGTTTGTTGTCACATACACGTGTAACTGAGTGGTGTCAGCTGTCACTACCAAGTGAATGTGGAAAGTAGGGAGAGAGAAGGAAGGGAGAGGTAATAAAAAGAAATAAAAGAAATTACAGGTGCCACGTGTGTATGTGTGTGTGCACACATGCAAGATTTAACTGGGTAGTAATGGATGTTAACTAAATTTATTATGATATAATCATTTTGCAAAAATGATACAATCATTTTGCAATAAATACAAATATTGAATCGTTAGTTTGTACACCTGTACCTAGCACGATATTATATACCGATTGTATTGCCGAAAAAAGAAGAAAATGTCTGTATCTCCCTGAGATGTGTGTTAACTAATATTCTCCCAGAGACCATCTAAACACAGCCTTCACCCCTCACTTTGGACATCTCAAACGTTGAAACACAACACTGAGACAGTATTTCAAGGAGGATGTAATTGCACCTTAAAATACCACCAAGTCCCAGATGTCTTCCCATAGCAGAGTGGTGGCATATTTCCTACGAGGGGAGATAGTGCTTTCTTTAAGGAAGTTACCTTGATGACCTCTTTGGGTAAGGGAGGTGAGGATCCCAGACCTGGGACGGATCTGGAATGAAGCCCAAACAAAAAGAGTCAACAGAAAGAAGGAAGAAGGGGGGAGAGAGGGAGGGACTGGGAATTTCATAGGTAACCTGAAAAAGAGGGAGGCTTGCCAACATACAAAGGAAGCAGGGAAGATATTAATCTTGCTCACAGAACCCTGTTCTCCTCCTTCTCAGGCCTTCTCACAGTCGTGCTAGAATATGTGCGTTTGTCGTGTGTTTAATCTCTCCTCCTTTCTCTACCCCTCAATCCTAGACTAAAAGCCCCGTCACACGAGGTCTGGGGTCCGTTTGCATCTACTGCTCTGCATGCAGGCACATGTAGGCTAACACCTGTCACTTAGCATGTGCTCTGTCATATTTGGTGACCTAATAAGCAAACAGGAGGCAGAAGGGCTTCGCAGAAGTCCAGAAGCTGAGAGGGCAAGACCAGTGAGAATTCCCCATGGTGAGGGAAACCAAGGCACCGTTTACAGAAAAAAAAAAAAAAGTGCCGTCTAATTCTTAATGTGTTCCCTATGCCCTCCTCCCCGTCCATTATCCTCCAATTCTGGAAAACATTCTTATATACAACATCCATCTGGTAGTGGGACTTTGGAGGATGAAGAAAGACGTGGAATGAATCAATTCGTGTGCAAACAGCAAGAAGACAGGAGTTATCAGAAATCTGCCTGCTTTGGAAAAGTTAGCGGAAGGGTCGCATGGCAGAAAAACTCGAGCTTCAGTCTCTAATTTCTTCCAAATCTAAGGAAGAGGCGAAGGTGTGGGCTCAAGGCAATTTAGAAGGTCGGCAGAAAACACCCCCACTCCTCACCCAGCCCACTCTTAGGGTAAATTAGAATTCTAGCAAATCAAGTGGGAGGAGAAATGTAGTGTGGCTCCCCAGAAACCAGGAGACAGCAGTGGCGTTGGCCGGGTGAATGTCACACCCAGCACAGTTTCAAACAAAGGGAAAGTAGCAGGCAGCCCTTCCTATATTCTTTAGAATGAAGCACAAGCCATAAGTGCATCTTTCCCTGTGGAGCCGTCTGGGAAGCGGATGGGTCTACATTCCACTAGCAGCAAAAGGTATTGATTGGTACTTATTAAGTGCCCACATGCTCCTTGTGCTGGACAAAAGACCCAGTCCCACTTATAAAAGCACTCACTCAATAAGAGTATCAACATTAACACAAATGCCAAGTGACAGTCCCCCGATGACTATTAGACGGATCCTGAAGTTTCAGAAAATAAGCCATTGTTGGCACAATCCCTTCGCAAAATGACAGTCAAGTGGCTCAATATCCTAGTTTACAAGGACACTGAAAACAAAAATGTTAAGACGGCTATTGAATAAAGTTTTTTTTTAATTCTAAAAGACACAATAACAAGCAATATTTTAGCTTCTGTCCTACAAGGGAGCAGTTACATCTCCCCAGAGGTCACAGGTAGATTTTCAAATTTTAAGTTCTCCTCTAAAGGACTTTCAAAAGGAAGAAAGTTCCTCCAAAACGCAGGGGTAATTGAGCTTTTCTTAATCTCTAAATGTGTGGCAACAGGAAAGGAGGAGAGTGGTGGGTACAGGGCTGGGCTGGATGGACAACCTTGGCCATCGACACTCAGCTGCCTTGAGGGGCTCGTGACATCAAACGAAAACAAAAACAAAACCAATAGCTCCGTTGAAATACTGGTTTCTGAACTGTAAGTCACTTCTAGGAATAACTTCCCATTTATCCCAGAAAACATATCTATGAAGTTTGAACAGCTCTTCCATCAACTTATTGGGGATTTATAATCAGGGAGCTGTCATTTTCCAACAAGGAGATGATATGCTCGTTGATTCCATTTCTCTTTCTGGCACACGAGGAAATGGTGAGTAATGCTCCTTCCCCCCTGGGGAATGAATCAATGGTGGCAGAAACACACCCCGAGCCTCACAATGGAGAACCCTGGTGTTCTGCTTGTCATCCTCTTCTCGGCAGCTGATCAATGACAATATGTAAATGTGCATCCAGGACAACCCGCCCTGTCTGCCAGCATTACAGTAGCCCCTCCCGCCAGGACCCTTTGTGTATCTGTGACAGAGCAGCCTGACGCACGGTCTCCCTGACGCGCTCCATCTCATTAGAGGACAATCCTTTGCTCAGTTCTTAATGGACTTTACAAATTGGTCGTCCTCCCTCTGGTGCAAGATTATTATAATTTTATTATTCATTCCAGGAATTAGTTGCCAAAAATGACAACATGATCAGTACCACTGACAGATACGAGGAACATCTCCCATGACATCTTAGGAAGGGGACCATCTGAAATAATGTTTGATCTTTAATTAGGAAGAAATGATTTGCCACTTTTCAGCAGAAGTGGGAAGCCACAGCGTATGTGCCCTCCGCTCTGAGAAGCCGGCAGCACCCCCACCCCCCAGTGCTAAAGGCAAAAATTAAGTGAACTAATACATGCTAAACAAAGCCCTCGCTGTGCCGGCTGGAATATGCAACTCAGATGTTAGTCACCGTCAACCTCAAATTCTACGTCGGGAATCAGAAGATGTAGGCTCAGATCTCTGGTGTGACACCAAGCTCCTCCTGTGCCCGTTTCCTCATAAATAAGTCTGGGGCGATAAAACGGCATCAATCAATAGTTTCGTTTCCAAAACTTGATCTATGGCTGACACTTCTTGCTTGCCAGCATGGCCACCATTCACTTCTTTCTTCTACTCTCTCGGCAGATTCCACTACACCCCAGTAGAGACAGAAAATGCCAGATACTCACTTCCCCAGGCCTCCCTGCAGCTAGGAGTGGCTGTATGATATAATTGCACCAATGAAATGTAAGTGGACATTGCAGGGGCCAGGCAGGATCTGGAGTTCAAACAGAGAGAGAGAGAGTGGGAGATGGATGAGCAAATAAGGCATGTTCCACTTCTCCCTCCCTCCAACTCTGGATGGTGTGGACTTAGGATGTGAACTTGGGATGGCGGTGGCCATGTTTAAACCAGGAAGGGAAGGGTCGACACTTGCAGAGACAATCACCCAGAGCCATGGCATTCCGGGCCAGCAAAGAACCAACTCTGGAATTCCCTACCCCCCAACATCTTGTCAGGAGAAGAGAATTTAGTCCAAACTGAGGAAACCACTCTTGGGTGCCATCTTATTTCCCACATCCAAAAGCTCCCAAGTGAGTCATTATGCTGGGTTATCTTGACGGGGTTTTTTTGTTGTTTTTCCATGTTTTGTGCCACTGATGGCAGCTGCCTGGCCACAGCTGAAGGCCCACGGGACCCCTAGGAAGGGTTGGTGGCAATACCCGATCCTTCACACAACCCCATCCTGAGCTAGGATGGGGAATTTGCTTCTCCATGTCCTCTCTTAGTTTGTTCCACCTCTGTGGTCTTCCAGTCTTGGCAATAACTACATTGCAACCTCCAAATGCTGAGATTCTCCCCAAATCTTTGCCTCTGGATTGTACTTACAGTTTTTGATTAAAAAAAAAAAGCCAGAGGAAATATCCTTAGAGATGATACTAGATCTTAATATATACCAAAATTTTTACAAAATAACATTAGCAAAATATTACCAAAGAGGAGACACTGAGGTCAGCTTGAAGACATTTTTAAACGTTATTCTTTGGACCATCTCACAACTTTTAAAACACAACTCCAGACCCAAGATATGCAGAGATTGTTGGAAGGGATTCAACGTCCTACTTTATTGCTGGATTGCAGATACCATGACTTTTACTGGCTCAGTGCCCTTTAAAATGCTGAACGAGCAAACTTTTCCTTAAAAATGAACACCACCGCTGGAAGAAACTCAGACAAAGGGGCCATTGTAGCCTAATTTCAATGTAATTTTCACTTGCTCTGTGAAAGCAGGAGCAGCTCTATGGCAGACCTCGTTTCTGATGAGTTTCAGAGAGCTAAGGGGACAGACAGTTAGAGCTGAATTTACGGTCACCAAATACTGTCGGAGCTCTCCGCTCTGTACCAAAGCTATGGAGGCTGGAAGCAAATGTCACTATGACAACCATTTATGCGGCTAAAATGGAAAAGCAAGATTTGATGGGAGGAAAAAAAAATGCATGCACCTATAACTCTAAAATATATGGCGAGTTTTATGTTTGTTTGTTTTTTTAAGGCCAAGCCCAGCACCTGCCCCCTCCCCTCCCCGGCCCTTAGATGTGTGTGTGAATAAAAGGGGCCATAATGAAACCATGAATAATAAGTAAAGGGCTTCAGAAATAATACCACAGGGTCTCCAAATATTCTAATTTACGTCCACCAGCAACATACACATGTATCCTAACTAGCCGTCCTTCACAGGAAATTCACTTGCTCTTCCCCAAGGTTTATCCCCCTCCCCTTCTGAAATATGTTCTGCCAAAACCCCCACAGCAAAATATTCAAAGAGTTTCAATGCTGCCTTTTTAAAACAACAGGTAGAACGAGTAATGAGTTATTTCGATGTGCACTTGCCCAAGTCTGTTAAAGACAAACCCCAAAGTGCCTCTGGGGAGGTGATACTCTCCGAAGCCCCTTGCCAGTTAGCTTCATTCTTCTGGAAACCTTGAAAAGTGTCACTGAAAAAACAAACAAACAAACAAAAAACCCATGTAAGGGAAAACCAGGGCCTTAATGTCCAGGACTCCCTTTGTCATTCTCTTGGCCTGAGTGTCAAATGCTGAAGTCTCCAGAAGGGGGAGAGTCTCCACAGGCTAATGGTCCAGAATAACAATGCTGCTTAAAAAGGGGGGAAAGTTGTTTAGGCAGGTTGTGATGCAACCTGAGCAATTCCCAGCCTCAGCAGCACGGGAGTACAAATGAAATTACATTTATATCTGAATTACATGGGTTCTGCACCCCTCATTTCTGAAGCTCTCACTATTCAGAGGAATCTTTTTGATGGATCTTCCCATTGTGGCGTCCTGGCTGGTGTCCTCAGGATGGACCCTGCCGCCACAGCAGCTGGAAACCTCCCCAAGAAACCTGTCCCTCTGCCTGCGGGATCGCCTCCTCAGGATGCCGGAAGATGCAAGCCCTCAAAGGGCCACACAGCACTGAGCTCCCTCGGTCCTTGCTCCAAAGCCACGGTGAGCTCCCAGCGGAAAAGGAAAACACGTCCCCTTCCCTAGCTCTGAGCTTGCTCTATTACCAAGGCACAGAGCAGCCAATCTCGTGTCTTGAATCTTAAAAGTCCCTCAGAAAAACAACTTCAGAGAGCTACCAGCGGCAGTCTCAGTTTCAAGGTCAGACTTTGTTGTGGAGATTGAAGTGGAAAAGAATTCTTTTGTCTTCTTCCCACCTCCAAGGTGACCAAGCACTAGACTTCCTCCCCAAGCCGTGGTCTGTACTCCCATGCAGTTATCAAAAGACAGCTCTTGGGGTATCGGCTCTGTGCTCTTCTGTGGGAAAGCCTCCCAAGGCCAGCAGCCATGTTTCGTCTGTGGCGTTCCTGCCTGGCTATAGCCAATCAGACTTGGAAATATTTCTGAACCAAACTGGGTTGATTCATATTCTCTCTCTCTCTCTCTCAAACCAGGGGGACGATGGAGATGATGACAGCACCACCATCATCATTCCCAACTGTGGCTTCAGTAAGAAAGTCTTTTAAGGTTGCCAGGGAAGCTCTCTGGTCCTCTGCCCATGCATGTGAGCTGAGAGCTTAAAGACCTGAGCTTGTCAGTCCGTTTTCGTGAGAGCCCCGTGTACTCACAGAAACCCACCTCACACGCAGTCCTAAGAGTCCTCCTTACTGCCATCGCAGTCTAGGGCAGAAGTCACTTGGCCCCCTCAGTCCTTGCCTGAGTCGGGGCTTCACCACAAATCTGATGACTCATGAGGCCACAGGATGCCATGATTGCCAGCAGTGCATTTTCCATTAGCAAGACTCAACACTGCGCTCAAGTCTGAGGATCCCATGAGCAAACCCCCAAACCCATCTTAGAGTACCACTTTCCTAGAGATGCCCCTGGGGCCGACTTCCATATCACTCAGGGTCCAGGCAGGAGATAGGAACCATACCAATGTGTCGTTAGTTTGTTTGAAACACAGAGAATTTAATAAAGGTCAGTGTTAGCTAGGGATAAGACTGTTAACTTTACAGAAAGCAAAAAGAGAACATTAAGCTCTCACACAGGGAGACCATTCCCACTGCCAGGAATGCAGGAACCAAGGGCAGAGTTTGGAATGATTAGAACGCAGAATCTTTGAGAACATTCTCTGCAGAGCTGAAGCTCAGATGTCTGAGAAGGTGGTACTGCCCGGCTGCTGCCGTTAGCTCAGAGCTTAGAGGAGGGACCCTCCTGGGGACAAGACCGAGCCCTCTGAGGAGAGGCCACTGGCCTCTGGTCCTGGCATCTGAGCAAGCAGAAGGCGGCTAGGTCTACCAGTGCCGGCCAAACAGCAGACGAATTCCAGAGCTGCTACGAGAAGGAACCGCCATGCTGGGATGGAGAAGTTTTACTGGGGTGATGCTCACAGCAACAAAACATCTCCCAGGATCCTCCAGTCCCTCATCCGGGAAGGCCGGGCCTTCCAGGAAGCAGTTGGCATGAGCAGAAAGGTGGTTTGCAGTGGCCCAGCGTCAGCATCACAACTCAGAGCAGAGGAAGGAGATTTGGGGCGCCTTGGTAGCGCAGGCATTAAGTGTCTGCCTTTGGCTCAGGGCGTGATCCTGGTGTTCTGGGATCGAGTCCCGCGTCGGGCTCCTCCGCTGGGAGCCTGCTTCTTCCTCTCCCACTCCCCCTGCTTGTGTTCTCTCTCTCACTGCGTCTCTCTGTCACATAAATAAATAAGATCTTTAAAAATTTAAAAAAAAAAAAGAGGAAGGAGATTTGGGAGCTGAGAGACAATAGCTTAATTACTGATGAGATCATTATGCTTATCCACAGGGAACAAGGGTTTTCAAAGGTAGAGGTGAGAAAGGAAGGAGTGTTCTGGCTGCGAAAACAGCATAAGCAAAAAACAGAGACCCAGGGAACAGTTGTTGGGTGAATGTGACGCATGGGATCCGTGAGAGCAGAGGACAGACGAAAGACAAAGGCAGAACGGAAGTGGAAAAGTGCACTGCGGTCCTGCTGCGGAGGGTCATGGGGAGTACCCTGGGAAGTCAGGACATTGTCCCACAGTCCTTCGGAACCCAACAAACATTTTTAATCAGGAAAGTAAAATGACCAAAGAGAGGTTTTACAATCACAGCAGTATGGAGACAGGAATTATCACTCATTTCATCTTTAGAAATTTCCACCGAAGCAGCCAAAAGATGGCTTTATTTAAGCCACATCGACCCTTCTGCTTAAGTTTTCCAGGACAAAACACAGTGTTCAAATGAATACTTTTTATTATTTTAATTTTTTTTAAAGATTTTACTTATTTATTTGAGAGTGAGAGTGAGCAAGAGAGTGAGCACGAGTGGGGGAGGAGCAGAGGGAGAGGGAGAAGCAGGCTCCCTACTGAGCAGGGTGTCTGATGCGGGGCTTGATCCCTGGACCCTGAGATCATGACCTGAGCCGAAGGCAGACGCTTTACTGACTGAGCCACCCAGGCACCCTTCGAATGAATACTTTTTAAATGGAGGCTGGTAGGGGAACAGGGGAGTTTTTTTGCCCAAAATTTCATTGCCCTCATTTGGCTTGCTTCCAGCTTTGAAATCACAGATTTGCTTATCAACTACAAAGGGAAAGATAGTTACTTTATACAGGAGGAACCTGGCAAACGTCAATTTACCAAGTTGTGATCAAAGAAAACATCACCTACCGTAAGACATAACAGCATCGTGAACCTCTGCCTATCAGTCACTGAGAAAGACACAGTGTTTTGTGGAGTTCAGGCTGAAAATGCATAACCTCAGCCCAATGATGAGAAAACATTGGGCAAACCTGAACTGAGGTCCATTTATAAAATAATAACTGACCAGTACTTTTCCAAAGTGTTAAGGTCATGAAGACAAGGAACAATGGAGGAACCATCCCATATTGGAGGAGAGGAAGGAAAAATAATAAAATGCAACGCGGGAGCCTGAATGGGATCCTGGAATGGAGGAAGGGCATTAGAGAAAAACTGGTGAATTTCAAATAAGGTCTGCAGTGTAGCTAAGAACACTGTACTAATAGCAATTTCTTATTCTTGATAATTATGCCATGGTTGTATGTGATGTCATGATTGGGGCAAGCAGAGAAAGAGATAGAAGAGAGTTATCTATATTATTTTTGCAACTTTTCAGTACATCTAAAATGAATTCAAAATAAAGGTTTTCTAAAATGCAGAGATTTATTTACATGAGCTGAAGTCCCATGGATTTCTAGCCATAATCATCACAACACAGGTTGGGTAAATAGATGACTCCAAAGTGCCTTCTCTGGAAAACAAAGACCGTGAGACCTTCAGTCACAGCACATCGGCAGGCAGGATGTTACCTGGCAGAGCACTGGGTGAGAAGTATTTCACCAGGGGCACAATGAAAGAGGTGAGAGGTTACCAAAGACCAACATTGTCTGCTTCCTAATAGAGTCAGGGACCAGCCCAATTTACAAGATGGAGTCATAAGCCTCCTTCAACCAACCCACACCTGCTCCCAGGACCAACGCCTCAGTCATCCTCGCCTCTTCCCTCACATCCATATAAATCAGTCATCAAGGTGTGTTGACTCTCGGCATTCTCTAACCCACCACCGCCTCTTCCATTCAACAATGGTCTATTGCTCTCTTTTAAGATGACCAAAGCCAATTTGGCCATTTATAGCTGCCAAGCTTTCTTTCTGAATCTGGAGAACCTCCAATGTTTACAGGTAATTTCGAGCCATGTTTCTCCTCAACCCCCCTCTTCCCACCTGAGTAATATGTCACAGTAAGCAAGTCTCAAGCTGAAGGTCACCACACCTACAAAGAGTTGTGAGCAAGCAGGTCCTAGAGAATCAAATCACCTGGGCCTTGCCCAAGCCAAGCTTCTGTTCTCAGGTTTTTAGGTATTTTATAAAGCACTTGACACGGAAGTTTCACCCTGAGGTAAATACAACATGTTCCAAAGCCGGCTTCATCTCTCATTTAGTCAATTTAGGCAAGAGAGTCTTCCCTGGAGCACAGAGACTAGGAACCTTCAGAGTTCTAGACCTATATTAACCTTATTCTTAAGCCCTGGCAAAGATTCTTTGCTTGACAATCTTTAGTCAGGCTCCTGAACCTTCTCCTAGGCCCATCTGTGCACATCCTCATAAAATCTGGTTTTAGTAAGAACCATGAGAAGTCAGTTTAATCAGAACCCCTCTAGCTTTGACAACTAATCGTTCTCGAGATCTCATCGGGTTCTTCATCCCCCACTGTCCCCCCGGTGATGTCTGATCACCTGGCCTATCTTCAGTAAGAATCCTATGAGGTTGGTTTAGCCAGAACCCCCACTCACCCCCTTGTTCCCTCTTAGTAATTTTCCATCCACTAACCCTCATCCTGTTCGTTTGCTACAAATTCCCTCTTGTCCGTGCTGTATTCAGAGTTGGGTCCAATCTCTCTCTCTGTCACCCAGTGTAAAATCCAATTACAGTGTTCTCTAAGCCTATCAGGATGGTCCTAAATAAAGTAGGCCTTACCGTCTTTAACACGTGTCATAAATCATTTTTTCTTTAACAACCCCATTTGTGCAAGGACAGATTCTAACCAATGGATATCTTGAACACCATTTATTTCACCAATTACACTTATTTCTAACATCCCTTATGTTAGTTAACAGACAGTGATATCTGATGGCAGCCCTGGAAAGTGGGTCCCTGATTAATCCAAATGTTAATTACTTCTAAAGTACAATTTAAAGTTGACTTATACCCACATGGAGAGATATATCAAACTGTCAATATTCATGCATTTTTAATAAACTGCAGAAGATCTAATGAGTTCTACATTCTGGTAAGTTCTGGTGATAACCGACGAGCTAAAACAGACACAGACCCTGTCCACAAAGAGCTTATAGTTCAACAGGGCAGAGAAGACAGAACTCACACAAGCTGCCAAAAAATATCTCACTCGCCAGAGATGTGCACTCAAAGGAAGTGAACGGCATTCTGGGAGAAGCAATAACGAAGAATATGGCATTGTGCAGGGAATCAGGGAAAGCTTTTTTGAGAATATGATAAATAAACAGAGATCTGAAAGATTAAAAATCCCAGGTGAAGGGGGTAGAAAAGGGGCAGAGGGAACAGTCTGCCAAGTGCCCTGCAAAGAGCTGATGGCCGGGAGAAGGACAGAAGGAAGGCCAGTATGACTTGAAAAGAAAAAATCCTATTCAAAGCTAGTCGATCCTAACTGGCTGTCCCATCTCTGTTGTCCTTCCCCACCCACCCCCATCGCATACACAAATACTTGTCGTTTGCACATCACATTTCAGTCATGACGTTATCCTACTCTGGGAGAGCACACTTACTCGCTTTTCCAGCCAGTGGCCCAGCGAATTTTAGAACACCTTGATATTCTTTGTTGAAAACTCTCAAACATCAACATCTCTAAGGCATCACTTCTTCTCCCAGCCTTGTAGGCCATCACTCAGCTTTCCATTTAAGGCACTTGGCTCAACCTGCAATTACATTATATGTTTGTATGAGTACGTGTCTGTTTCCTGAGTTGACTGTCACGTCCTTGAAGACAGGCATCTTTTTCTGCTGGAAACATACCATATCCCCAGCGCACAAACCAAGACCAGAGTACAGGGTGTACACCTAAACAGTGAAGGGAAAGAAGGAGATGCCAAAAGACGGACAGACAAGAGATTTTGAACACATATGTGGTAATTAAGACTGTGGGCACTCCAGGCTGGCTGCCAAGACATTGCTCCCAGCTCAACCACTTGGTCCACTGTCCAGCCTCCTTAGGCCTTAGTTTTATCTTCTGAAAATGGGAATAGTGCAACCAACCTCAAAAGACTTTTGGCAGGAATAAAATGAACTAATCTATGTAAGACTCTCAATGCCCAGTACAGAATAAACACTCAATAACATGTAAGTTGTTCTTAAACAAGTTTCACTGAGCCTTCCTTACATCCAGTTCAGGGAGAATTATGACAAGATCTCAGCGCACAATGAATTTCTTCTTCCCGCAGACGTCTAGAATAACAGCGTCTGAGTACACTGATGCAGCTGACTTTGCTTTACAAGCTGGGAAGCCTTCTTGTGATTCTAATACCTTCTTTAAAAATTCCTAGGACTATGAGGTAGTGTGGTAGGTGAAATCCATTTGGATGCCTGGGAGTTTTTGTTCTGTGATCCTCCATCGAAAACACTGGTTTTCCCAGCCAAAGAGGTTCACCCTTGATCATCTTCAATTTGCTTCAACTCCCATTAAATCTTCTCATCATGTGGATGTTTATAAATCACACCTCAATTTGCTGATTAGGAATCTATTTGATTTCATCACCTTTTCTATAATTATATCCTCCCTATCCTGTAAGTAGATCTCATTCAACATGTGACAACAAGTTCAAGGGCATGCGTTTATACTTCAAACTCCCTTTAATGAAATTTCAATAGCAAAGGCAATGAACACCTCAGAAGTTCATTTCTAATTTTTAACATTATAGCAACTGGTATAAATTATAGCATCAGAAGCAATAATAAGCACCCAAGATGAAAAACGAAAAACTTGTACACTGCCTATAATACTTAGATTTTTTCAAAAAAGCAAGAAGTACTTTGATGTACAGAAAAAATCAATAACATCTTTTTTAAAAAAAAAAAGATCTGGTGTAAAATTTGATTCCAATAGCCTTCTTGGCAAAGAGATTTCCTGTTACTATTTAAATGTAAATAAGTCATGAAGGTTGTGTCAGAAATATTTAGCTCAAAACCAGACCCAATACACCAAGAAAGACAGAGAACAAAGCCCAACCAAGGAAATGGAAATAAAAATGTTTGAGTTTCCAGATTTTGATAACTTTATGCATCTAGAAACAGAGGGAAGTGATAAATGGGCACAATTAAGATACTCTACATGCCATTTATTAAATACTGTGTGACATGCAACTGTATGGATTTCTAGCTTAACCAATCACAAATTTAATCCGAACATTTACCACTTTGTTTTGATGATGCTTTGGAGAATTCAGCTATTGATTAAAACCTGTTTATGTGTCCTTTCACAACAATCCATTTTAAGAGCCTTTGATTTTTTTTCAAAGAGGAAAAAAAAGCACATTTAATTGTGGCCTCAAAATCCTAACAAGAAACATAAGCTTGAAATCATATCTCTGTTCCAATCCATTGAAGCAGACATGCAATTTAAAAGAATTTAAAAGAATTAATCACAGCTGCGATAATGCAGCCTACAGAGACTTTCACTTAACCAAATATTAATGCAATTTATTCAGCTAATTCTACTTGTTTGAAAGGAAAAAGTCCATGTAGAGTCACAATTGAAGATGAACACTAGAATTTGTTCAAGAATAAAAACAACAATAATAATAGCAACAGCCATTTATCGAGCCCCAACTAGGTGCCAGGCCCTGGGCTCCAAGCTTCAAGTGCAAAATCTGATTTAGTAAAGACAACCCTATTATGTATAGATACTGTGCTCGAGGGGCACCTGGGTGGCTCAGTCGGTTAAGCATCTGCCTTTGGCTCAGGTCCTGATCTCAGGGACCTAGGATCGAGACCCCGTGTCAGGCTCCCTGCTCAGTAGGGAGTCTGCTTCTCCCTTCCCTCACCCCCTCCACCCTGCTCATTCTATTGCTCTCTCTCAAATAAATAAAAAATCTTAAAAAAAATTTTTAAGATATTGTTATCAATTGGTTTATTGTCACCCTTTCCCTTTTCCATGTGATTTTCAATACTTCCCACTAGAGTAGACATATATGTTTCTGCCTGTTTGAAGTAGGCTTGGCCAGGTGACTTGCTTTGCGACCAGGCATGATGCCATGAGAGGCCTTCAATGGGCTGGCATCTTTCGCCTTGGGCTCTCCTGCCTTCTGCCAGGAGAACACGCCAGTGCCGGAAGGATGTAGGGATAGATCTGAACCCAACTGGCCTTGCATCTGGGGTAACTGCAACCAACACACAGGCCCATGGGCAAGAAAAATAAATGTTTTCTACTGTGAGTGACTGATATATTTGGAGTGTTTAACATATGGTCTCACTGTGTATTAAACTGGCTAATTGAGTATATCTATTGGCAAGGACTGCTGAAGCAAATCACAAACTAGAGGCCACAAACCAGGTGGCTTAAAGGACAGAAATTTGCTGTCTCAATTTGTTCTAGAGTCTATAAGTCCAAAATCAAGGGGTCTACAGGGATGGCTCCTTCTGAAGTCTGTGGGAGAAGGGTCTGTTCTCGGTCTCTCAACTTGGCCGATACACAGCTGTCCTCTCTTTATCTCTTCCCTCACCTTCCCTCTCTTTGTGTTTCTGTGTCCAAATTCCCCCTTTTGAGAAGATCACCAGTCATATTGGATTAGAGCGCACTCCGATGACCTCATTTTAACTTGATTACCTCTGTAAAGACCCTGTCTCCAACTAAGGTCACATTCTGAAGTACTAGGGGTTAAGACTTCAATATATGAATTTTGAAGGGGCATAATTCAAGCCGTAGCATTTAGGTACTATTTTTAATATCCAGTGTATAGACATAGAAAATGAGCCAATTTGCCCCAAATCAGAGCAAACAAACGATGAACTAAGCTTGAGCCTAGACTTCTGACAGCGCCTTAGCTATTAAACCTTGCACTTTACTGCCTATCCACCACTTTGCACAAAATGCGCAGCGTGAATTTTCTTAAACTGTTGGGTTTATCAATGATTGTTATGCAAACACATATACACACTGCTTATGTACACGTTTCTGCATTTCATTTAACAAAAATACAAGGACTCTCCCCAAACCCTTAAAATGGAAGAACTTCTAGAATGCAAACCACTTCATTCATTAAATATTTCTGGAGCACCAACTAGGAGTCAGCTCCTCTAGTGTGCAACGATGAGCAAAAAATACCTGTTCCTTGCCCAGAAGGAGCTCACCATCAAATGAGGGAACCAATAGATCAAAACAATATATACCGGGCGCCTGGGTGGCTCAGTCGTTAAGCGTCTGCCTTTGGCTCAGGGCGTGATCCCCAGGTCCTGGGATCGAGCCCCCATCGGGCTCCCTGCTCCGCTGGGCAGCCTGCTTCTTCCTCTCCCACACCCCCTGCTTGTGTTCCCTCTCTCGCTGGCTGTCGCTCTCTCTCTCTGTCAAATAAATAAATAAAATCTTAAAGAAAGGAAGGAAGGAAGGAAGGAAGGGAGGGAGGGAGGGAGGGAGGAGCGAGCAGAGACCTCAAGCAAGGAGGAGCCCCATAGCAAAAAGCATGGGAGAAGAACGTTCTGAAGAGTAGGAAAACAGCACAGGCAGAGACACAGTGGCAGAAGATATCCCAGAACACCCAAAGTATAAAGAAGTCCAGAGCATGCAGGGCAATAAGGTACAAAGGGATGTGGAGGGAGATGCATCTGGCCGGGTAGATATTATCCCATGTGATCTGCTCAGCAATCCCTGGCAGTAGGTACTATTATCAGCCTCATTTTCAGGTGAAAACATGGGTCCAGAACTTTCTCCAAGGCCAACCAGCTGATACACGGTCAAGCAGAGGATCAAACCCAAGCGTGTCTGGCCATGGAGACAGGTCATGGACACTGCACTGTCTCTCAAAGCAAAAGAAAATGAAGACCACTATTCAGTGGAAAAGCTACTATACTTATCACCAGCGCCTAGGTTATAGAAATGCCTCTCTCTGGCTTAAATACATCTCATGACTACTGATCTATTTGATGGTATTTACACTACCTTATTCTATCATTTCCTTGTGTAAAATATACTGAACCTTACAAAATTGCCATTTCTGTACATTGAAAAATGGCCAGCTACTAGCCATTTCATGTGTTAACTCATACACTAACGCAAGTAAAAGATGAGAGCTGCTGAATAAATAGTCATAAAATGAACAGGTACGGCACCGCCATCTAGATGAGGAGACAGGATATTCGCAGCTGCCCTGGAAGACCTCCAAGTTTCCGTTCCCAGTGATGTGTGTCCAGGGACATGCCAGGGGTGAAGGAGATGGGAGTGGCCCCCCTCCCCTGAGCTGCAGACAAGAAGGGGGCATTTCCTTTTCAAAATGACCCGCGTTAGGCACGCCAGGCGCACACTGCAGGTGTCTGCTCTGATAGAGCAATTCTCAACTCAAGGACAGGAAGAGAGCCAGACAAAATATTTCAACAACTCCCACAGTGCTTAGCTCCCAGATCATTTAGAGCAATTTATCACAGCTTTTCCATGAGACAGTTCTGAGTCTTAACGAGCTATAGGGAGGAACTGCTGCCCACCGTCCTCCTTCCTCAGAGCAAACCCCAACTTCCAGCCCTACCAGCGGAATGACTCGCCTCATTGTCCACCGTCCCTGAGCCCATGACAGCCGAGAGGGGAGGCCCTGGATTGGCCTCTGGTTGCACTTTCTCTGGGTCAGGTAAACTCTTGGCCGTGGACCCAGCCTGACAGCCAGGTGCCCGATGGTTGAGCGTGGCTCTGAGCTAAGGCACACTGGAGGCTGGTTTCCAAGACAGCTTAAACACAATTCACTTTTCATTTGACGCAGCCTGCCTCTCTCTGTTCCTAATGTTCCCTTAGGACCTGAGATCCAATAAAGTCCAGCCTGTGACTAAGAAAGCCAGGCAGAGAAAGTGACCAAATATTGTTCAACGCTACATTACAAACCTATGGGAAAGTGGTTTAATTAAAGACCACAACAATTCTTTGGGGGAAATGTTTCTTTTATTAACCATTCCTGCCGAAGAAAGCAGCTTTAAACAAACCCTGACTGCTTGATAATTGTGTATGCCTGAGATTTCTTTTTTTTTTTTTCCTTAATCTATCCTGCTTTTTGGTTATTTGGTCATTAGGAAAATCAGAAGTGTCTTGGACCCAAGAAATCCAATTTAAGTGAGCTCATTCCACATTTATAAATATGAGCAGATGACATTTAAAACACACAAACCAGTAGGGACAGTTCTAAATGTGAAATTTTTGTTCAGCCTAAAGTATTACCATAAATATATAGAGAAGCTATTTGTGGTTCAACTTACAAGTTCAAGGCATTTCAGTGAAATCCATGCACAGCCCGAATGTGGACACGACATTTATAAATGTGGAGGAAATGCAATTCTTTTACATTCTAGTGTAATAAAACCACTAGTTAGTGTCAGTGATATGATAGCCCCAATTGCAAAAGAGTGAGAAAGCAGAAATCAAAATGGTAGAACCACATCTAATGGAACAATGAAATTAGATTTTAAAGTATTATTGGAAGAGAGGAAATACCACTGAGGAGCAAAGACGTGAATGTATGAATTTTTTAAAACTTAAGGAAAGTCAGAGGACATCTACATTTAAACCTGACCCATGCGGACATGTGAACATTCCAAGGCCATGCAATAAGTTGGAGGCACATCTTCTGTGGAGACTCGCTCTTGAAGAAGATGTGGAGGACAAAGAGAACACCACCTGAGAAAGCAAGTTCACTTTTCTCAACAATGCTGTGAAAATATGCAAAGAAGCAAACACTCTGTAAACATGGAAATTAAGCATGGGCTATAAAATTCTACCACCAACAATTTCATTCCCAATAAATGCACTTGTTTCTAAATTCTGCATAAAATCGCACCTCTACCTAGGCATATATTCTCTGGGAGACCTTTCTTTTGCTTCCACCTGAGTGAGTTACATGTAGCAAATTTTGTTTTCCAAATATGGCTTCCCCAACGTCCCTCATCCCACGTGCTCTTTCTGCAATGAAGCCATGCCATGGCCTAACAGGTGGTGGAGTCTATTTCTATGTCCCCTTGAATCTGGCCAGGCCCCAGGAATGCACAGACCAGGGTTATACAGCGGAAGTGACACTGGGCCCAGTACCCACGTGGACTTTAAGTGAGCCCGTGGCTTCCGGTTCCTGCCTCTTGACAGTTAGCTGCCATTAAGAAGTACAATTACACGGACACCACCAGGCTGTGAGTAGCCAAGCCATATGGAAAGGCCTAGGAGGGTGGACAGAAAGGCCAAGAAGCATTGCTGGCAGCAGACACATCATTAAAAAGGACATCTTGGAACTGGACCCTCCGTTGGCGCAGCTGTGGCCTGCGGGTCCGACTCCTCCTGCCCCCACCAAGTTCTTCCCAAACTTCTGACCCCAAAAAGCAAAAGCAAAAGCCAAAATAAAATGGTTATTTTCAGCTACAAACTGGGTCGTTTTCTACATAGTAGTAGGTAACTGCAACATTAGCTTTCCCTATTTAAACCTTACCCGAATTCCTAAGCTGACTTCTAAGGTTTTGACCCTTCTCTGAAATTTTGAGTCACGCAACTTTTCAATACTTTCGAAATGTCGACGCTGCCCGTAACTCTGCTGTTCGGTTTTTGGTTAATGAATTAGGATAAATACCTGTGTTTCTCCGATTGTATTCTGAAGATGTACCTTTATCTAAACAACTGGGGTTGTTCATTAAATATGTAGATTCCTGGACCTCACCTCAAACACAGTGAACACTGATCTCTGAGGAGAGGGCCTAGAAACATGTATTTTTAAATTCTTGCTTCATACCTCGTATACATCCATTCTGGTTTCATGACCCTCTTACGTTCTGAGCCTGATAATAAGCTTTTTCCAAGGCAACTTCCAAAATCACTTTAGAGGCATTTTGGCCCATGTCGTAGTAAGCCGTCTTGACCTGTCGATGCCGGGGTTTTGCCCACTGCGGGGCACTCTTTGGTACAATAGTACATGGTATAAAGTGCATTCTTTGCATTCACCTTCTGCAGTTAAACAACCAATTTACCTGCAAAATAACCTTGCTGTACGAATAACAGCTCCTCACAAGTCCACTAGCCACTCTTTCTGGAGAAGGCAAATCAGTAGTAAAATGCAAACTCGAACAAACGTTACCGGGTAATTACACAAAATACTTTGCTAGATAGTGTTGGTGATACCATCGAGAATGGGGGTCGGGGGGGCTGATCCCTGGCAACTCAGCCTTATTCCCTGAACAAGGATTCCCATTATGCAGATGGTAACAGAGCACCACAAAAGCAACATTCTGCTCTACTTGGCACCTAAGACCTAGAGATCTCGAGCCAGGGATGGGGCTGTGTTTGCAAAGCAGAGGTCAGAAGATTCTTTTCTTTTTAATCAGGAGAACTTCTTCCTCCAGGATAGAACGGTCACAGGGCATAGTCAACCCCTTTCATAATACAGGAGGGAGGAACAATGGTTCATTGAGATACCCAGGGCCACACATCAGCAAAGCAAGGAGGTTGCTAGCAAACTATTCGTGATACAGGTTAATTGTTCAGTGACTCCTGTCAACATGATGGCATCCCAAACTTCTGTGTAGGAGTGTCACATCCCAAGGAGGCAAGAGAGAGTCCCGGGTCACACACAAAAATAATAAGCAAATCAATGCCTTCAATGCCCCTGTTGTGATGCTGTGACTGTCTGTGGAGACTTTCAGGACTGGAGGAGGAGAAGAACATGGCCTCTTGGAGTTTGAAGCAAGTCAAGCAGACCACAACGATCACGATTGCTTAAGCTATACCTGCAGGTTCTAATTCACTAAAGGCTGCCAACATGTTCCTCCAATCCTACTTGTGAGGCTGACGGAGCAAGTATTTGAGATTTTGAAAATTTGAGATCACGGGAGGTCAAATGACTTGTTTAAGATCATACAACCATGGCAGCTTGAAGGCTAGAATTCCCATGTGCTCTCTCAGTCCACCGCTCACCCAGAGAACATTAGAAGTCAGTGGCTATGCTGAGAACAAACACTAAGAAGTGCATCGCCTGTTTGAACAGGTCCTATCGGATGAACCTCTCTGATGGTTCTGACTGATGGAGGGGTGCCCAGACATGCGGGGCTTGGACTCACAGAACAGAGGCCTCACTCAGCTTCTCAACAGTGTGATTTTATCCAAATCCCTTCATCTCCCGAGGCCTTGGTTTGCTCATCTGTAAAACCAGCGTGACACACCGGAATCCTCAACACACAAGGTTATGTTTTTGAGAAGTATATTTATATGTTTCTTCTCTGTCTTCCCCTCTTGGAAGCAGAAGCAGGCTGATGTCACCACCTTCCCTGGGTTGTACAATGGCCCACATTCATGAAAGCCAGAATGCTAGATGGGGCAGAGAATGAAACAGCTTCAGAAAGAAAGGAGAGAAAGTAAGAGAAATTCCCCCAGACTGGAAAGGGGACAGGGTTGCTTTGGGTCAGGGGAATAGTCTTAGTGTAAACCCTGGTTCATGACGGTGCCCTGGGAGATTGGCCAGATCTCAGAAGGAATGGCTGTGTAGAGTATGGGAGGACAAGAGACCACAGACCTCAGGACTCCTGGCTTGGTCAAAGATGCCACCCCTCGGGGCACCTGGGTGCCTCAGTCAGTTAAGTGCCCGACTCTTGGTTTCAGCTCAGGTCATGATCTCAGGGTGGTGAGATCGAGCCCTGCATCGAGTCCATGCTGGGCATGGAGTCTGCTTAAGATTCTCTCTCTCCGTTTCCCTCTGCCCTTTCCCCTGAATCTCCCACTCTTAAAAAAAAAGATGCCACCACCCCCTTAAATGGCAAAGAAGTAAGGAGTTCTAACAATGGACACTGGGAAACAGGAAGTAATCAGGGTGGGCAAATGCAATACCAAATCACTCCAGATGTGTTACTGTCAGTGCAGTTCAGGTGAGAGGTGGACACAACCTATGAATGACCAAGACACTATGTTGCAACTAAAATGCCTTACAAATTGCTCCACAGCCAGTGTTGACACCAGCATGGAACACATCACCCTCCGTTCTGTTGAGTCCAGAAGAAATACCTCACTGGCCTGAGAGACCACGCTCGATAAAAGAAAAAACAACATCTTAGACCCACCAAGGGAAAAGCAAATCCCACCCCTCATCCCCTGATCCCTCTGAGCATCTGCTCTTTGACTACGATGACGAAATTGATCTCTCTGTGGTGAAGACTACCATTAAAACAACTCATCACTGTGTCGTCTCTGACCCCCAAAGACAAGTGAGTTGAGTTGCTTTGATCTGGTTACCCTTTGTTCCACCAGACCACAATCAATGTTAGCCACCAAAAATTCTAATACAGCTTTCCTTTTGGCCTAACAAGGAAGGAGATTGGGTGTACAGAGCTGTTTCATTAGGACCACCAAAGAATTTTTATTAGCAGTTCCATCACATTTAACTAGCTCTTTTAGGAACATAAAGAAAATCTATGTCAGAGGTTTGTCAGGCTTTGATGGATGTTTTCATTCTTGGAGTGTTATTACTGCTCCCCTTATGTGGCCAGGCTGCAATGGGGAGTTGGAGCTTATTAGACGCCATACTCCATCTGCCACCATGCCCTGCAGCTAGGATATTGCTGTTCGAGCCCAACGCCAGGCTTCGCAATTACACAGTTTGGCTGAACAGAAGGGACTGGCAGTTGTTTCAAGGAGGTTTTCTCTACCTCTCTGACTTAGAAAATCCTGAGCTTTTCACTTGCTGATGGTCTGTAATATCAAGAAGAATTGAGAAGAAATAAATTTGTTCGTTATTTGGCCGCCCCAATTACCGATGCCTCATTCTGTGTTGAACGGGCTTGAATCTGTCATCATCACTGATCAGAGTGGCTAGGAGATTAGGGCAGAGAAGCACGCTACATATTGGCCAAGGCTTTGGTGCTAAGATCCTATACAAAATCCTTTTAGCAAGGTCACTTTGTCGCAATTTTTTGGATATTAAAGCCATATAGTCTCCTTGAAAACATCAGAAAAGTATGTAGTTTTACAAGGCTATTACATCAGCCATAGTCTCTGTGGCAGTTTGTAGTTTCTAAAGATGGCTACACACACACACATACACACACACACACACACACACCAGCCCTCAGGTTCCTCTCACACAGCAATACTGATACTTCACATGAAGAGTCCATGTTCCCTCCCCGTGAAACTTTGTGGGTCTTTGTAACTGCACTGACCAATCAGAGTTCAACGGAACTGATGTTATGTGATTTCCAAGGACAAGTCATAAAACTATATGTGGCTCCAGCTTGGCCCTCCCACCACCACCTGCCAACCCTGTCTCTCCCTTTCTCTCTTTTCCCCTACTCCTCTCCCCACCCCTGCTCTTTCAACATGTGCTTGGGGAGCCCTGCATTAACATGAAGGAAGTGTCCATGCTGGAGAGATCACATAGAGAAACTAGAGAGAGCTAGAGAGAGACACCTTAAAGTCTAGCTGTACCACCCCCAGCTGTATGAGTCTCCCCAGCTCAGGAACAAGATATATGAGTGACCCTTCAGATGATTCCAACCTTTTATCCACCCAAACTAACACCAAGTAGAATTGAGATGGGCTTTGCCCCATCAAACCCTGACCAGATTACACACTTAGGAGTCAAATAAAAGGCTGTTGGGGGGGCATCTAATATTGCATTAGATAACCAGACTAACCTCAGCAACTCCAGATAAACCACTGTTAATGCATGGACATCCAGTGCTCTCAAACAATAAGCGCCCTTCTTGCTTATTCTCTAGCAAAGAAAAAAATTTGTTCAACCAAACAGTTTTTGTTCTAGCTGACTGGTTTTATAAGTTATCAGATTGGAAGGTAGAACCAATTTCCTCCAGTGAAGCACGTTATCTTGGTGGGCCAGGCCACAGAACCCCACTCAAACTCAGTCTCCCTACAGAGTGGATGGCCCTACAGTAGGAGCTCTACAGAAAAGTCCTCCCACGTGGGAAAAACGTTTCTTCCTTCCTTTTAGTTTTTTAAGAATGAATTTAGCCTCAAGAATTTTTTCATGCCAGGATATCTCATTATCATTAACAATCTGATTAACTTCAGGTAAATGTTAAGGAGTTCAAGGAAGGCCAGGTCACTGTGGACTGTAGTTGTTGAGGCAAGTTCCATGGGAAATTTAGGGCTTGTGTTGACTGAGCAGAAGTGATTTAAAAAAAAATGGGTTGATAGAAAGGGATCATGGCGGCCCTCTCTGGTTTCCTTTCCCTGACCGGCATCATTCCCTCTCTAATAACCACATCCAAATGCTCCTTCAGACCTTGTTACTCAAAATGTGTTGCCCAGACCAGCTGTGTCAGCATCGCCTGAGAGCTCATTAGAAATGCAGAATCTCAGGCCCGCCCTGGCACCTCATGAATGTGAATCTACATTTGTCCAGATTCCCAGGCAATTGCTGTGTACATTATAGTTGAGGAAGCACTGTCTATAGACATCCACCCTTCCTCCTTTCAGTCTGCGGCCTGTAGACCTGAGGGTCCTTTGTGACCCTCGCTGTGGCCAATCAGTAACAGACACAGCTCAAGATTAGGCATGTGACTCAGGCCTAACCCATAAGGGTCATATGGAAACTTCTGCTAACACAGTACAAAGAAAGGAAACTTTTCTTTGGGATTGCTAAACTCTTCAGATGAAAAGTACAAATTGTGGTCACAGATGGGGTTTGGAGGTTGACATTTAAATGCCAATCTTTCTCAACTCCTATATACAAGCCTAATTAAGAGAGACTGAGAGAGGAGTCAGAATGACAGAGAAACAATATCAGCTTTATGTTGGAGAGTGAAGCCTGACTTCATGTCACAACTGTACTCTCTAACTTAACCTCTGAAAACGGGAGACATGGGCCTCTCCCGGGTAGATCCCGTCCTAGGAAGCTTACCACACACACAGCCAATAATATGAGCATCCTGAAGACAGCTCATTCTGAAAAACAGAAGGTGGCTGAGTTGCACATGCCCAGTTCCTTCTTCCAAATATCAGTGGGTGTTGCTCCTTCTCCCTGTGAGAAATGAGATACGGGGTAGGAGTTCCCTGACTCCAAGAGAGAAGAATTTCCCCCTCCCCCCCAGAGCTAGCCTTGCACCCCTGCAAGAGAAACCAGCTTGAGGGTGAAGGCCCCCCTGAGAGAAGAGATGGAGAAATCCTTGACAAGATCATTTGAACAACAGCAACCAGTTAAGCCAGAAGTTATGTGACCCAATAAATTCTCTTTTGTGCAGGGATCCGAATGCAGACACGGTAATTCCAATGGCACCAAAGAAGATGTTACAAGGGACATTTGAGGATCACAGAGAGGAGAGCTTCTCTGTCATTTTTGTTCCCTACCGGAGTAACAGGTTTGGCCCTGAAGTCAGAAAATTACTATAAAATCTAAAGTGAATTGATGACAGTATTGACTAGTTACTAGCCACTAGTATACTGATAGTGACTAAGGCAAAGAAGAAGAGCCCATATCTCTACGGATCTCATTAGGTGTGGTTGGTGATAGGGTTGTGTGGTAAAGACCTAGTTGCTAAGCGGGAAGGCAATTTTTAGAGAAAAGGTGTCAGGCTAAGGTCCACAGGCCTACGCCTCCCAAAAAGTGGTGTCCCCGTGTTCCTTCAATCCCCTAGCCCCAATTCCAAGCTTTCCAGTGACTCCTCATCATGGAGTCTCACCCTTCCAAATAGATCTTAATCTTTCTGACCAACCGGCGCATACTGAAAACTCACACGTAAGTTTCTAAAGGTCTTACTTATAAAAATAGGCCAACATTAAAACATCATGTCTCATTTTTCTTTTTTCACCTACACCTCACATGGGAGAAAATTACAGACTTTGAAGGTGAGCTTGTTGCATCAAATACTGACTGAGCCTCATCTATGCACAGGCATGGGGCGGGCGAGGGAGGGAGCAGGGTGCATGAGGGAGACCTCTTATCATAGAGGTGGAGGCTAGCCGGGGAGGCAGCGCCATGGCAGGAAGGCTGAGCTGGGGAAGGCCAAGCAACGGGGAGACAGAATATGCACCAAGACCAAAGGGCAACCCGAACGTAGCATGTTTGAGAAACTGAAAGTGAACAGACAACAAAAGGGGAGAATGGACAGGGCGAGAGAAGAGGTCAGTCAGGAAAGCCGGGATCAGGAAGGGAGCTCTGGACCAGAAGGCAGGCTTGGGGGCCAGGCGGCGTGGGGCCGGCCGAGGAGACCAGTGCCCACAGAGGGAAGACAGGAATCTGCTGCCCATCGACAACCCCTGGCTAACTTCAGCATAGCCACGGTTGGTCACTGGGCCTTGAAGTGAGAGGAGGAGGAGGAGGGATGGGGTGTGAGTGTGGGTGTGCTCCGAGGAAACCATGAGCTAAAGGCAATGGGAACACGGACAGAAGGCACATCTCCAACAGTGGACAGGAGGCCAGCGTTTGTGGACCTTCAACCCAAAGCACCCTTCCCAAAGCGTGACCGGAATTTCTCCACACACCGGCCTTGACATCACGAATGGTCATTTCCTTTTACTATTCTGAGAGAAAGCAGCAAATATCCAACCAAGAGACAAATGGCCTTAATTCATATAATGTTCTTACCTTTAAATAAAGGAGATATGAAAAAGAAAATAATTTACAATGAACTATGTATTTTGATATACCCCCACTTAAGTATTATTACAGTACATCAGCAATCCCCACATTTTTTCTGTCAAGGATCATTTAGTTAATATTTCAAGCTTTGTGGGACACAGGGTCTCTGGTGCATATTCTTTTTTTTTTCTTTTTTGCAACCCAAATATTAGTGAGGCTAGTGAGCAATATAGAAAGAGCCCACAGGACAGATTTGGCCTTGTTTGCTGATCCCTGCACTAAAGAAGACCGTAAAGCAGATGTCAGATGCTTGGATCTACTTATAAGGAAGTTTGGACTTCACAGGTCAAAACAAGACCTAGACTGGAGGAGGTTAAGATGGCGGAGGAGTAGGGGACACCTTTTTCAGCCGGTCCCCTGAGTTGAGCTAGATAGGTACCAGACCAGCAGGAATATCCACGGAATCAGCCTGAGACGATACATCTGGATCTCTACAAATGAACATCTCCAGCGCTGAGTATCGAGGTACGAAGGGGGGAGCCCTGAAACCGCGCACAGATATCGGAAGCTAAAAAAAAAAAAAAAACAAGACCTAAATACATAGTCATGTGTCTATGTGCATTGAGCCACCCGAATGCCACAGCCAGTGTACACACGATAGCCAGCGTGCTTCAAGTGCCACCCACACTTTTTGACAGCATTCCAAAAATACTAAATAAATAGTTCACAGTCAAGTTCTGGACAAAACAAACTATAACCTTCTCTCTTTTGACTGCAGTTGCATTGCTGGATGATTGAGGGTATATTAAAACCATGTAAAGGGACATCCGGTTGGTACAGTCGGTTAAGCGTCTGCCTTCGGCTCAGGTCACGATCCCGGGGTCCTAGGATCAAGTCCCACGTCCAGCTCCCTGCTCAGTGGGTAGCCTGCTTCTCCCTCTGCCTGCCACTCCTCCTGCTTGTGCTCTCTCTCTCTCTCTCTCTGACAAATAAATAAAATCTTAAAAAAAAAATGAAACCATGTAAAAAGTAGAGTGTCCTTGTGTGGAAAATGGCATTAAGATCCTACCTTCAGTAAATGGAAACCAGTTTTCACTATAAGAATGAGTTTAAGTCTTGTGAATGGCCTGTGGGATGTTGTGTGAAATGCAAGAGAAGTACGGACATGAGGCTGTCCGTGCATGGCAGGAAATCTAGCATTCCTCACCCCTGCCACCAGGGGCCAGCATTGCCCCCACCCCATTCCAGTTATTATGACAAACAACACCACCGCCATCCCTTTCCAAACAGTACTCCCTAACAGCAGAGCTAGACCCAAAGGTAAAGCAAAACATCATAAAATTTTACATAAATATAATTTCAATGTTTCTCCAAGCCTTGGAGGTGGACCTACAAAGGAGGGTCCCTGTGGCTTCAGGGGCAGTGGCTTCCCAGGTGACATGCCTCTGCCTTGTAGAGAAGAGCCCCAGCAGTGAGAACCTCTACCCACGACTGTGACTATGTGAGGCTCAAGACAGACCCGGGACAAAAAAAAAAAAAATCACACCTGCCTGGAGCAGGGCCCAGTCACACTTGCTGAGTGAAGCAATCCAGCCATCTGAGCCCACTGTGGGCCCACAGTCAGCATGGGCTACCCAACTGGGGGAGCCGGTTCAGGATGAAAATGGGAGGCCCCTCATTTGGAAATTACTAAGAACTTCAAGAAGGCAACAGTAGAATGTTACATCAAGCCCATGGCCTACTGAGCTCAGGCCCGTGTGGCCGCACAGATCACACTCCTATGACACTGGTCCTGCCACAAATCAAGGCAAACAGCAACTGCAACAAATTCATGATATCAGTGTTTCATGTCCATTATTTGGCCTAGTTTCCCAGCCGTCCCTTCTCCTAATCAAAGTGAAGCTCTGAGGATTGTACGTAAGGTCACATCCAGGCAGGAGGGAGGGGAACTATAACCAGGTCTCCCAACTGTTTGCCTACCTCTGGAGGTCATTCTGCGGCCGTGAAGGCTTCGTCCCTTGTCCTGCTTGCCAGGCCCAGAACTAATGGAAGGGGACTTAAATCAGCACAGAGAGCTTGGGGCCTCAACCCCACCAGAGATATTGCCAGCTTCACATAAACACGAATACTCACAGCATTTGCACACATTGGTGTTTTTTTTTTTTTAAGATTTTATTCATTTATTTGAGAGAGAGAGAGCACAAGAAGGGAGAGGGTCAGAAGGAGAAGCAGACTCCCTGCTGAGCAGGGAGCCCGATGTGGGGCTCGATCCTGGGACTCTGGGATCATGTCTTGAGCTGAAGGTAGCCACTTAACTGACTGAGCCACTCAGGCGCCCCACATTGGTGTGGTCCTTGTTTGTTTGTTGCCAAGCCCCTGTTCACTGGAATACCTGCATTTAATTTTAGGAAACCTCCAGTCACAAAATGATACCGGTGATTTGCCATGAATTTTAAAACTCTGACTTGGCTGAAAGGGGAGACTTAGCTAATTCTTCCCCAAAGCCCTCTGGAAATCCTGTGGAAATGTGAGGCCAAGAAAATGGCTGACTAGCACAAAGGTACCAACCCCTGGTGATTGCACTGCTGCTCTAAATGCCTTTGCCAAACCCCACTCCTATCTTTGCTTTGAAAGATGGGGCACAGCCACGTTTAGAATGCACTACAAAGCAGGTGGGAGAAAATGGGGAGAAGGGAAAACTTCTGTGATCTGCCCTCCCCGAATGAAAAAGTGCCGAGTATGTCCTCTTAGGATTTGTGGAGCTTTCCAGACACTGAGCATCTAGACTTTGGACAGGTGGAAGGTAGGGAAACTGGGCCTTTCTCTATCCCTGATGATCTAAGTCAACTCATTCAAGCTTTCCTGAATAGATTACAACCTCCACTCATCAGAGAATTACTGTGTTTCACTAACAGAAATCCAAAAGCAAAACTTGCTATAATAATTGGTTCCCTAAAGCAGCCAAATTTTATTTAAATTGTCTATACCTTAGACTCCACACACACACACACACACACACACACACACGCTTTAAAAGAAAGTAAGGAATAAAGTCGGAGATGAAAACAAGAGCACAAACCAAACAAGGCAAAAACTATTAAGTGAGAAGGCAGCGGACAGGAGCAGGGAGGGACCTGGAGAGAGAGCTGTGGGCACAGACTCGGCATGAATTACAGCTTACAGAACAAAGAGAGGATGACGGGAGCACCAGAGATATTTCATCATAATCTACATAGACCACTGAGTTTATTTGGTAGTTAAGGAGGTAATGACTTTCTTTCAAACTCATTTTAAAAGTTCTTTTTTTAATGATGGCGATAAATGTTTTTTAGTGCTGAGACTATATTCACTAGAGTGGCCACATGGCCACATTCAAGCCTTGTGAAGGATGCTTAATGAGGTGACGCTGGTTTCGCTAAAATATTCCATGCTCTCTCAACAAGCTCGGAGTTAAGAGAACTCTCAAGGTAGGAGACAATATGGGAGAGAAAAGAGGCATTTTACCCTGTATGTGAGGCCCTCCGGGGTCCGTCTCAAGTGTGTTGCCAACTGTTTCTTCCCCAGGAGGTACAAAGTGGCAGGGATAGTTAACAGGGACATAAAAACAAATTAACAGAAGTAATGTATGAAATAAGCTTTTGCCGGTATCAAATTATAACATCACGTTCTGCTAAAAGGTTGATGGATGTATTTGAACACTGAATAACATGGCGTGTAGGGGCTGTATGTGTTACAGAGCCTTGTCCGTCCACCAGCCCCCAAATTTAAAGCCAACCGCTAAGACAAAAAGGAACTTGCCAGCTGTCTGTCTAGTTTGAGGGGAGCAGGTTGCCTCTCTGGGACTGCAAAGTCAGTTCAAGTTTTCTCTATGAACCAGTTATCTTATTAAGAAATATCATTTTTAAAAACTCCTTCTCATCAGAGGCCTACACTACCAGGTCAAGCTGTATTCAAACATTCATTCTAATTGTGCGTGAAGCATGTCATGTTTTTGAGGCCCCGCAGCTCCTATGAGCATTTAGAAATTGGAGTTTTCAAGAAAAATAAGATGCATCAAGTGAAGAAAATGCCTGAAAATTCCACTTAAAAATCCCTGATTTCGGTTACAGTTCATCGCATGGATACATATATGTATTTTAGGTTTTTATTTACTGCAACTAAATCTTCATATTATAGTCATGTAATACAATAAACACAAAGACGATGCATGGAGGTGGAAAAACAAAGTCAAGTCTTGAAAAATCAAACTGTATCCAAAATTAAACAAATATACCGGAACGTCTTCACATTGAAGACATGGAAGCACTGCAGGTGGATGAATAATTAAACATCTCAAATCAAACCAATGGGGGAAACAGACTGTTTTAAAAAAAAATACCACAGACTTAAAGGCAGAAATCATGATTTATAACCCATCCCAACTTTGACCTCATAGAAAGCAAGAAAGATCAAAGGTGATGCTTCATTATGTATTTATTCCTCGACCAAACCATTATTCTTCAGTCTTCATTTCGAAAGATATATACAGCTTATGTACAAATTCTCATAGGTAGAACCATTGCTGGGAAGTTTTTATGTGCAGAATTTATCATGAAGTCTGCAGCTAATAGATATGCCTAGTATGCCTAATTTGTAATTTGCCTGTCTCTTTCCAGATTTATAACACCACAGCTTTGCAGCCAAAAGATGCAAGGGGCAGTGCATCACGGGAAGATGGCTGACAGTTCAAACATAGTCACTGTAATTCTACAGAGACCTTATTATTTAGTTCTTTAATGAGGATACCATGAAACAGCCACCACTGCCACCACCATTAACACACACGCATGCGCAAAACCCAGAAAATTCCATTTGGAAAGACTGCTGTGTTGTTCATTTCTAAAACGAGGTCAGGTATAAAAGATTTGAGGTGGGATTGCTTTTTTAATTGAGAATGCTGCCATTAAATTGTAGAATTCTCTTCTCTCTATGCCTTTGTCAGGGAAAGACTAAATGGCATCAGGAGTTTGCCCCTAGGGGTGCCTGGGTGGCTCAGTCGTTGAGCGTCTGCCTTCGACTCAGGGCGTGATCCCTGCGTTCTGGGGTCGAGCCCCACATCGGGCTCCTCCACTGGGAGCCTGCTTCTTCCTCTCCCACTTCCCCTGCTTGTGTTCCCTCCCTCACTGGCTGTCTCTCTATCCATCAAATAAGTAAATAAAATATTTAAAAAAAAAAAAAAGGAGTTTGCCCCTAAACTCAGAATACAATAATCCACAAGTGAGTTAACGGAACACTGAAACTAGTACTGCCCTTAAACGTAGTTTTTAAAGACCTAGGAGAGCTCCAGTTATTATAACTGGTGTCATGATGGCCCCAAATCTATTTAAATCCATTTTAATGTTTCTAGAAGGTAACATAGCAAGGTGGTGTGCCTGTGCATTTGGGGAGGAAAAGAAAGGGAAAGTCACTCATAATAAACATAAGCTGTGTATCTTGCAATGTGGGCAGGTCTGAAGAAGGTCCAGAATCTCTGGACTGGTACCAAAACCACATGGCATAGACCCCACCGGTGTGGTGCGGCCCACCTGAACTACCAGCGTCCCTCAAAGCACCTACAGCCCTGGCCATGAGGCCATATCCTCATCAGTTTACCTAGATGGGAAGATAGTAGGATAGTAACAGTTCCCTAATTGATGTTCATCAGATGATCTGTTGTGATGGTTCATTTCGTGTGTGAACTTGACTGGCCACAGAGTGTCCAGACTAGATGTTATTTTTGGGTGTGTCTGCAAGGGTGTTTCCAAATGAGATTAGCTTTTGAATTAGTCAACTCAATAAAATCCAGTGTGAGTGGGCATCATCCCATCTGTTAGGGGCCTGAACAGAACAAAAGGCAAGGAAGAAGGTATTCACTCCTTTTTCTTCTGGTCTACTGGAGCTGAGACATCCCCTGTTACCTTCTCCTACCCCTGGACTGGGACCTACACCTCCGGCTCCCCAGTTCTCAGGCTTTGGGACTCATACTAGGATTACATCACTGGCTTTCCTGAGTCTCCCGCTTAGAATATGTATCCTATTGGGTCTGTTTTTCTGGAGAACCCTGACTAATACAAATGTTAATGAGTACTCCATGTTCCAAGGTCAAATTAGGTGCATAAATTTTGAGTTAAACAAAGCCCAAAAGCTCTACAAGGCTTATCATTTTAGGGCTTTTTAGAGCCTCGAATACACTGTATACTGTGGGTCCCTGAAGGGAGATAATTCTATGTAGCTTTTTCCAATCCATCAACACGTGTTTTTATCTCTTTTTTGCTTCACAAGATCAGAGTGCTCAGGGAAACACCTCAGGGAGTAGAAAATAAAGGAAAGTCTTTGGAACCACAAGATGTGGAATACAGATGACACTGTGTCCCACCCTGACACTATGTTCCACCATGTATATTCTTGAGCAAGTGACTTGGTGCCTGAATCAACCCAGGCATAGAATGGACCTCTGGAGAGGGTGAATGGTGAACAAAAGGAGCGCCTCTGGAAAAAGGCCTGCTGACATCATGGTTGCCATTCTAGGCCTTGGGGACAGGCACACCTGAATCCAAACCCAGCTGTGTTCCATTTCCAGGTATGTGACCTTTAGCATTTATTCAGCATCTTGTGCCATGCTTTTCTTATCTGTAAACTGACTTAAATGAGAAGATGCTCTTAATTGAGTGTCAAAAAATAGTAGTTACTATCAGACCTTCACCAGAGAGGCTGGATTAGGAATGGTAACCAAGAAGAACTACCATTCATCGAGCATGTGGTGAATATTTGTCCCTCTGTAGCTGCCCAGGCTCCATATTCCCTTCCCAACAGTGACCCCACTCCCTCGAGGGAATCACCTCTTCTACACTGTGTGTGGTCTTAGCAGGGTGGTTACTGCAGAGACTCACATCCATTATGCAGGTTGGAAGTATAGAGGTCCTTCTTCCCTATTCCCATATTGTCTAGTATGGACAGAGGGAGCCACATGACTTAAGCTTAGCCAATGGCATTTTTTCTGCCAGGACTCGAAACTTGGACATCATGAGGATGGAAGGTCAGGTTAGAGGTCAGGCATGGTGGTGGCAATAAGAACATTCTTATGACCATGAAGGTGCCTGGCTTCTTACCTAGTCCCTACCCCGAGGCTCCAGCATTCAGTCAATTTACTGAGCCCCAAATCCATCCAATCAATTAAACTTACATGTATGAAACCAGTATTTTTTTCCAACGATGTTCATGTCAGCAGAGATACCAGTCTAGGACAATTTAGAGTCTGGTCTTTAACAGAATCCCAGAAGGAAGATGGAAAGGACAAGAATATTAGTAAGTGAATAATAAACCAAACGTCTGCCTCATATATGGTTTTCACTGGGCCACTTCTAAAAACAGAAATATTCAGAGCATATCCTTCATAAGCCTATCGGACAAAATGGAAATTCTCTGTAATGAAAGCAGAGGGAATTTAAATCAGGCAATTGGTTACCCAAGGGAGGAAAGAGCTGAGAGGCCAATGTAGGACAACAAGGCAGTCCCAGAGAGCTGCAACCACAGGAAACTATTACCACCCTGAATAGACAGAGACAAAAAGTGGCCATGTCCCAGCCCAGGGGCTGGGGCCACCACCAAAGTTAGAATCACTGCATGCCTGAGGCCTCCACAGCAACTGAGGGAGACATGATTCAAGGCAGAAAGTTAGGGATGGGAGGGAGAAATACCTGGTTTGTCCCTGCCTCTGCACTTTAACCTCCCATCCATGAATCCCATTGGCCCAATCCAGCCAGGTGATTCAGGAACTAGAGAAATGAAGCCCACAGGGGCCACCCCTCCTGCCCCAGGGTGGATCCCAGACAATAGACCCAAGACAGGCAAACAAACCCTCACACATAATGTTATGCCTAATAGGCTTTGGTTTCCATGATTCATGTTTCCTTAGCCTCCTGGCCTAAACATGATTCATCTTTCATATGAGACAAAATGCTTTCAGACCCCTACCTCCAACAACGCAAGGCCCATTTATTTCCCCCAAAAACCTGCAAAAACATTTTCTTTACCACTCCTCCAGATGTTCTATGGACTTATTATTCTCAGAGGCTTCCAATGTTGCTCATTTCAATAAGTATTTTACCTCACAATGGAAACCAAATGGAATACAGTTGCTGTATTTATCATTTCTATAGTAAAAATAAAATCTCTAAGAAGTGAGCACTAGCAAGATAAGAATGAACAGCATCCTTTCCTGATTAAAACCCTTCAGAGTGTAGGNCAGCATCCTTTCCTGATTAAAACCCTTCAGAGTGTAGGAATAGAGGGCACATTTCTCAATCTCATAAAAGCCATCTATGAAAAGCCTACTGCAAATACCATTCGCAATGGGGAAAAGCTGGAAGCCTTTCCCTTAAGATCAGGAACACGACAAGGATGCCCACTCTCGCC
>NC_048221.1:38940366-38981610 GCF_002007445.2 Ailuropoda melanoleuca | reverse complement strand
TTACATCGGAATCCGGGGATGTACTGTATGGTGACTAACATAATATAATAAAAAAATCATTAAAAAAAAAGTATGCATTCTTTGCCAGCAACATTCAAAACAGAGATGATTCCAAGCTGTGGCTTGGAAATAAACTCCTTTTATTGCATTTCAAAAAAAAGATCTATGAATGCATAGATCTTTGTGGTCTCATTGGGAGAGGGATATGTTTTAGAGAGGATGTAATGTATGGAATTAGGATTCCCTCCGGCAAATTTAAAACTAATTTTTTTTCTCCAGGGGAATTTCTGATGAGATTGTTCAGCAAAGGGACCATCTCCTAATGGGATTAGCTGATCAAGACTACAATGTGCTGTTAAGCAGCCACTTTGAAGAAAATGCAACTAGGGGAAGGGAAGAAACACAGCTAGTAGAACAACGTGCTGGCAAAGCTTAGAGACCTAGGATGGCACTACTTCTTCCTCTGGTAGAAAGGAGCACCCCCTAGAGAATTCAAATTAGGAAGAGATCCAATCTTGATACAGACGACTTACCAGGGTCACAAGGCATTCTGACTGTGGTGAGACACCTGGCCGGTGATCTCCCTGGGGACTGGGAGTGAGCATGCCAATGGCTGAGGCAAACTCACTCCCGCTGGTGAGCAACACCAAGCTCCTGTTTTCATGGCAGTGGGGCAGTGGGTTCATATGCTCAGCTTGGAGATGTCCTTCATCAGGCTCCATTTCCAAAGAATCCCAACCCTGGCCCAGGCTGCCCTCCAGGATCCTTCATTTGAGAAAAGTGACGGGAAAAAAGAATCATGAAATATATCAGAAATAGTTGAAAACACCTGAATCCAAAGCAATCCTTTACGCAGGGATATACCAAAGACCAAAGGGAGGGATGAGGGTGGTGATCTTCCTCCAAGTTCAGGCAATAAGGAGGTGCACTGACTATAGAGAATTTTAAAACAACAGAGGCACCTGGGACGCTTAAGTCAGTTAAGCATCTGACTCTTGATTTCGGCTCAGGTCATGATCTCAGGGGCCTGGGATGGAGCCCTGCATCGCAGCTGCTGCCGTCATCGTCATCGTCGGGCTCCCCCCTCAGTCAGAAGCCTGCTTGTCTCCCTCTCCCTCTGCCCCTTCCTCTGCACGTGCACTCTATATACATAATAAATAAACCTTTAAAAAAACTAACAATTAAACTGCCTAGTCTTCATTTTATTATCAACATAAGATAGTACTTCTAAAGAATATCAATGAAAAAAATACTCTTCCCTTAAAAACTCAAACAAAACATCACTTCCGTTGGTCTAAGTTCTAAACAATTGCTAAACTAACGGATTTACTAAACTGAACTGAGTAACCAGTTACTTTTAGTAATATGTCTGTAAGCTTCAAATTAGCATCATTTTGCTATTTATATTTTCATAATCATATTCTATATGAAAGTAAATTCTGAGAATTAAATACATAGTCATTCCCAACAAACAGGAACTTGATTGTGTGTGTTGGTTTCAAGATCAAGTTCCTAATGGTTTGGGCTTGTTTTGTGCACAGTTTCTATTCCCAACCCCTTGTAGTACAACACGGAGCTTCTAAAATAAATAAAGACAACATAACAGATGCAAAGACCAAGAAAGAGAATTTGAGTTACTCCAGCTGTCATTAGGTATGACCACTTGGGTATCTGTGTTTAAATTTTTTCAACTGCAAAGAGATTCGAAAGCCACCAGAATCCAACCTGAATAAAAGCAGACATGGGTGATGTTGTGACTTTCTGGAAGTTGTGGTGATATAAAAATTGTATGGATCCCTGTGAAATTTAGCCTTATGTTTAAGATATCTCCCAACTATTTGAAAATCTGTTGCTTCGTGTGAAGGAAATGTTTAAAATTAAAATAGAAAACATTCTCTAATCAACCGTGGATAAAGCTAGATTGATAAAACTGGCTCTACCATCTACTGAACCCGAAGCCGTGATCAACTTCATTGAAGTCATTGTCAAATTTGTAGGAGCCTTGAAAACAAAAACAGTATTTATTCCTGCAAAAGAATATAAGGATTCTCTCTTTTTTGTTAAAAAACAATATGATTTAAAGTGTTAATCCATTGTTTTTTTTCCTTTTTGATGCAATAATATTTTATTTTTCAAGGGCATCATTATAGATTAAGTCAAAAAAGAACATTTGGGGCATCTGGGTGGCTCTGTTGGTTAAGCATCTGACTCTTGATTTAGGCTCAGGTCAAGATCTCAGGGTCGTGATATGAAGTCCCATGTTGGGTTCTGTGCTGGACATGGAGCCTGCTTAAGATTCTCTCTCTTCTCTCTCCCTCTCCTCCTCCCCACTCCTCTCTCCCTCTCTTAAAAAAGAACATTTGGACTGTCTGCATCTCTTTTCTATTACTATCACTTGTTTTATTTCATAATTGTTACTGAAAATCATTTTGTTGTATAGAGAAAGGAAGTCTCAGATATAGTGCAGGCTACTGCAGCTAAGTCTTTATTGAAAAGACTAACTTTATTTCCCTCTACCATCAGTCTCAAAAAAAAAATGAAGAGCTTGGATTCTTGATTTCTTTTTCTCAAGAAACTATCTTCTAAATTGGATTAAAAGCAAATTCAGGTTTCTCAGCTTTTCAGGATGGCCTAATAGAGCCTATTCTGAGGTGCCATTGGTATCTATATCCTTTCTTCTAGACAGACTTCCCAGACTCACACCAGATCTCCACCTGCCCTTTGCTGAAAGATTTATCATCTTTCCACGTGAGAGAGAAAGCAGATCTCATTTCATCAGCACTCATTCCATGACCCGCCCCTGCTGAGCAAACAGAGTGTTTTCATAACCTACCATGTTTTGTCTGCTTTATGACTAACTCAGTCAGACAACAGTTCCTGGTAAGACTTTCTATGGATGTGACATGAGGCCCATCACTGTTTGAGTCGTCCAAGGGCTTTGTTCAAAATGCCAAACTAGAGCCTTGGGCATCACCGAATGTAGACAGAGCCTCAGGAGTAAACCTCAAGTTTGGAATTCTCTGACTTGAGAGACTTGGTGAGTAGGACTTGAGAACAAGTCCATTACAGAATGGGCCTTGAAGGACTTGAGAACAAGTCCATTAGAGAATGGGCCTTGAGAAAGTTCACAGGATTTTTTTCATTTCACTGAACTTCCTGGAGAAATAAATCTATTCTGTTCTATGAGGTCACTCATCTGGCTGACATCTTAATGCCATTCTATAAACTTCCTTCAATTTTTGGGGAGACATTTGATCAATTCACTGACTTTAGCATCCAAGAAACTAGGATTGGAATCCCAGCTCCACCATTTATCCACTCTGCCATGTTAAGGCAAATTCCTTAACCCTCTGAGCCTCACTGCCTCACCTGTCAAATTGTGATGCCACCATTGACCTCTAAGAGGTGTGCAAGGATTAGGGGAGTAAATATATTTAAAGCATTCACACCAAGCACCTGGCACACTGTAATGCTCAGTAACTAATGGATACATGGTACTGTTATTATTTGGACAAAGATTGTTGCTGAAAGACTGAAAGAAGATAAATGGACTGCACAGAATAAAGATTACTCATGTGACAAAGGACGTCAAATAAATGTCATTTAACTAAAAGAAACATGTGGTGGCTATTGGCATGGCAAATATCAAATTACACCAGTCACAACAGAGAAAAATCTACATCTCTAGTGTGCCGTGTGGGTATTGATTAGTGAGATCCCCATGGGAAGGTCTGTGTTTTTACCCATCAAGGGCCAGCTGAGGAAAGAAATGAGAAGGGCAGAGAGAGAGAGAGGAGGAAGAAGAATAGGAAGGAATGTAGATAGAGGACAAGAAGGAAGGAAGAGGAAGAAATTTCTTTCACTAGTTACCAAATTGAATCTCATAACATTTCTTGATGATTAGGAGGCCGAACCAGTTTGGAAAGGAGCTGACAACAGAATTGCTACAAAGACTCTGAGGCGCCTGCCAAGAACCCCACAGTGCTTTCTCCTTTTAGGAGGTGGTCCCAAAGAAAGACAAAATGTGGTCATATAGACTAGATATTCTTAATGACTTCCTAAGAGGATGTACTGTAAAATTTAAACTTTTTAAGCAAAATCTAGATTTGGAAGACTGAAAGTCATCTGTGCCAAAATATTAACAGAATTATGTCAGAGTAGCAGAAATGAGCAATTTTCATTTTCTCCTTTGTACTGTTTTAATCTTTCAAGAATTGAAAATGTATTACTTTTTGAATCAAAACTTAAGCCTCAATTTTTAAGCTGATAAGTAAAATATAAGAAGTTGATAGGATAACAGGGAAGGTGGTTCAAGATGGCAACATAGGGGGGCACCTGGGTGGCGCAGTCGTTAAGCATCTGCCTTTGGCTCAGGGCATGATACAGGAGTCCTGGGATGAAGCCCCACATCGAGCTTCACATTGGGCTCCCACTCAGCAGGGAGTCTGCTTCTCCTGTTCCCTCTCACTCTCCCTGCTCATTCTCTCTCTCTCGCTCTCTTTCTCTCTTCCTCTCATAAATAAATATATAAATTTTTTAAAAAGAAAAGAAAACTGGGGCGCCTGGGTGGCTCAGTGAGTTAAACATCTGTCTTCAGCTCAGGTCATGATCTTGGTGTCCTGGGATTGAGCCCCATGTCAGGCTCCCTGCTCAGTGGGGAGTCTGCTTCTCCCTTCACCCCCATTCATGCTCGCTATCTCTCCTTCTCTCTCTCTCTCTCTCTCAAATAAATAAGTAAAATCTTAAGGAAAAAAAAAAGAAAAAAACCATCAAACCACAAGGGAAGAGACCAAGAGAGGAAGAAAGGAACAGAGAAGAACTATAAAAACAACCAGAAAACTATAAAATAGCAGTAAGTACATACCCATCCATTTAAATATAAATGGATTCATGCTCCAATGAAAAGACAGAGGGTGGCTGAATGGATGAAAAACCAAGACCCAACTACATGCTGCCTATAAAAGACTCATTTCAGATCTAAACACACACACAGATGGAAAGTGAAAGGACAGAAAAAGATATTCTATGCAAACTGAAAAGAAAGCTCGATAGCAATACTCCTATCAGACAAAAAACACTCTGAAACAAAGACTGTAACAGAAGATAAAGAAGGGCATCATATAATGATAAAGAGGTGAATACAAGAAGAGGATATAACATTCATTAAATAGTTATGACCCAACATAGAAGCACCTAAATATATAAGGCAAATGTTAAAAGATATAAAAGTAGACATTGACAGCAACACAATAATAGCAAGAGACTTTAACACCCCACTGACATGAATGAATAGGTCATCCTGTCAGAAAATCATTAAGGAAACATTGGTCTTAAGCAACACATTATATCAGATGGACTTAAAAGACATGTACAGAACTTCCCATCCAAAAACTGTCGAATACAGTCTTCTCAAGTGTACCTGGAACATGCTCTGGGATAGGTCACATGTTAAGCCACAAAACAGGTCTTAATAAATTTAAAAAGACTGACATCATATCATGCATCTTTTCCAACTACAACTGTATGAAACTAGAAATCAATTATAAGAAGAACACTAGAAAAAACACAAACGTGGAGACTAAACAAGCAATGGGTTGAAAAAGAAATCAAAGAGGAAAATAAAAAAAATTCCCTGAGGCAAATGAGAATGGAAACACAACTTTCCAAAATCTATAGGATGCAGCAAAAGCAGTTTAAGAGGGAGGTTCATAGCCATACAGGCCCACCTCAAGAAACAAGAAAAATCCCAAATAAACAATCTAACTTGACACCTGCAAGAACTATAAAAAGAAAAACCAACAAAGCCCAAAGTTCATGGAAGGAAATAATAAAGATCATAATGAATATAAATGAAAAAGAGACTAAAAAATCAATATGAAAAAAATCAATGAAACTAAAAGCTTGTTCTTTGAAGAGATAAACAAAATCAATAAAGCTCTAGCCAGACTCAACAAGAACAAAAGAGAAGGTCCAAATAAATAAAATCATGAATGAAAGAAACATTACAACTGACACCACAGAAAGACAAAGAATCCTAAGAGATTACTATGAATAGTTAGTTAACAGATTGGGAAACCTAGAAAAAAATAGATAAATTCTTAAAAACACAAAACCTTCTAAGACTAAATCACAAAGGGAAAAAAATCTGAATATTTTCTAGAGCAATTACAAGTTATGAAATTCAATCAATAACTTAAAAATTACCCCCATCCAAAAAAAAAATTCAGGACAGATGGCTTCATAGTCGAATTCCACCAAATATTTAAAGAATTAGTACCTATCCTTCTCAAATTGTTCCAAAAAAATGAAAAGGGATGAATGCTTCTAAATTCATTTTATAAGCCCAGCATTACCCTGATGCCAAAACCAAAGATACTACAAAAAGGAAAAAAAATGACGCTCCAATATCCCTGTTGAACATAGATGCAAAAATACACAACAAAATATTATCAAATTGAATTCAACAATACATTAAAAAGGATCAAACACCGCGATCAAGTGGGATTTATTACAGGGATGCAAGAATGATTCAACATCCACAAAACAATCAATGTGATACACCACACATCAACAAAATAAAGTATAAAAACAATATGATCATCTCAATAGATGCAGAAAAAGCACCTGGCAAAATTTAACATCTATTTATGATTAAAAACTCTCAACAAAATAAAGGCCAGAATAAAAGGCTGTGACAAACCCACAGCTAACATCATAGCCAATTATGAGAAACTAAAAGCTCTTCCTCTAAGATCAAGAACAAGGTAAGGATGTCCACTCTTACCACTTTTATTCCAACATGGTATCAGAAATCCTAGCCCCAGCAATCAGGTAAAAAAAAAAATGTAAATTACATCCTAACTGGAAAGGAAGATGTAAAACTGCCACTATTCACAGATGACATGATACTATATAGAAAAAAACCCTCATGACTCCACCAAAACACTATTAGAACAAATGAATTCAGTAAAGTTGCAGGATACAAAATTAACATACAGAAATAGGTCATGCTTCTATACACAAATAACAAACTATTAGAAAGAGAAATTAAGAAAATATCCCATTTACAATTGCATTTAAAAGAATAAACCACCTAGAAATAAATTTAACCAAAGAGGTAAACAACCTGTATCCTCCGAACTATAAGACAATGATGAAAGAAATTAAAGACAACACAAATAAATAGGAAGACATTCTGTGTTCATGGAATAAAAGAATACTGTTAAAACATCCATACTACCAAAACTTATCTACAGATTCAATGCAATCCCCATTAAAATACCAATAGCATTTTTCAGAGAACTAGAACAAAGAATCCTAAATTTTGTGTGGAACCACAAAAGATCCCAAATAGCCAAAACAATCTTGAGAAAGAACAAAGCTGGAGACATCACACTCTGTGATTTCAAACTATAACATAGAGCTAAAGTGATCAAAGCAGTGTGATACTGGCATGAAAACAGACACATTGATCAATAGAATAGAAACAAACCCACACATACATAGTCAATCTATGACAAAGGAGCCAAGAGTATACAATGGGGAAAAGACAGTCTTTTCAATAAATTGTGCTGGGAAAACTGGATAGCTACGTGCAAAAGAATGAAACTAGACCACTATCTTATACCATATACAAAAACAAATTCAAAATGAATTACAGACATGAAATTTAAGACCCAAAAACCTAAATCTCCTGGAAGAAAAAATGAGTAGTAAGCTCTTTGACATCAGTCCTAGGATCTTAGGAATATTTTTTTTCTGAACCATGCTCTGCAGACATCCACAAGCTAAAATAAACAAATGGGACTACATCCAAGTAAAAAGATTTGGAAAGCAAAGGAAAGCACCAACAAAATGAAAAGAGAACCTACTAAATGGGAAAAGATATTTGCAAATCATACATCTGGTCAGGGGTTAATATCTCAAAGATATAAAGAACTTAACTATATCAAAAAATAAATAAATAACGTGATTTTTTTTTAACGGGAAGGAGACTTGAAAAGACTTTTTTCCAAGGAAGACATACAGATGGCCAACAGGCACCTGAAAAGATGTTCAGCATCACTCATGGTCAGGGAAATACAAATCCAAACTACAAGGGATACCGCCTCACACCTATTAGTTGGCTATTATCAAAAGGAAAAGAACAACAAGTGTTAGCAAGAACACTGAGAAAAGGGAACCCTCATACACTATTGGGAGGACTGTAAATTGGTGCAGCTACTATAAAAAAGTGTGGAGATTCCCCCCCAAAATTAAAAACAGAACTACCATATGACCCAGTAATCTCACTTCTGGGTATTCACCTGAAGAAAACAAAAACACCAATTCAAAGAGATGTGTGCACCTCCACGTTTATTGCATCATTGTTTACAATAGCCAAGATAAGGAAGCAATGTAAATGTCCATCAATAGTTCAATGGATTAAAAAGATGTAAATATACACACACGCACACACACAACGGAATATTATTCAGCCATGAAAAAGAATGAGATCTTGCCATTCGCAGCAACATGGATGGGACTTGTGGATATTATGCTAGGTGAAATAAGTGAGAGAAAGACAAATACTATATGATTTCATTCATACGTGGAATCCAAAAACAAAAACAAAACAAACAAAACAGAGTCAGATACAGGAAACAAATAGTTGGTTACCAGAGTGGGGAAGGAAGTGAAGGGATAGAAGTAGGTGAAGGGGATTAAGAAGTACAAATTTTCAGTCATAAAAAAAATAAGCCATGGGGATGAAATGTACAGCACATGGAACACAGTCAATAATATTGAAATAACTTTGTATGGTAAGAGTAACTAGACACACCTTGGAGACCACTTGGTAATGTATAAAAATATTGAATCACTATGATGTATACTTGAAACTAATAGGATATTGTATGTCAATTACACTTTAATAAAATTAATTTTAGTTTAAAAAGAAAGAATTGTATAGGACCCCACTGGCCCTCTTGGATAAGAAAAACGAGGCAGTTTTGTAGGTCCTTGAATTGAAGAAGAAGAAGAAAATAGNTTACACTTTAATAAAATTAATTTTAGTTTAAAAAGAAAGAATTGTATAGGACCCCACTGGCCCTCTTGGATATAGTGGACTCATTCTTTTGATAAGAAAAACGAGGCAGTTTTGTAGGTCCTTGAATTGAAGAAGAAGAAGAAAATATTTTAGTTTTATAACCAGATCATTTAAAAATAAGACATTGTGGAATACTGAGAATATTGTTCCAAAGGGGAACAAAGTACAGGGCAAAGGAAATGCTTTATGCTATTGGAAATAAATGCCATATCTCAATCAAAGCCAGAAATCTTTAATCAAATATCACTGTAGAGACAGATCCAACCAAGATCTCATTATAAGAAGCCTATAAAATATGTTTTTGGAGCTGGAGATACACTCTTTCTGCAGATTTAGACTCTGGATTCTCCAGGGCCCTACCTTTATCCAAACCAGAGCTAACAGAAAGGTAAAGAGTTATGTACTCAACTTATGCACCACTTTTGGAAAATAATTGCCATTATTTTGAAAATATTGCCATTAATTACCATAGACAGAATAATTTCTGTATATAAGCAGAGAACATCTCTATTCTGTGTGTCAGCAGGCTTTAAGATTTTTTTTTAAAGATTTTTTTTTTTATTTATTCAACAGAGATAGAGACAGCCAGCGAGAGAGGGAACACAAGCAGGGGGAGTGGGAGAGGAAGAAGCAGGCTCATAGCGGAAGAGTCTGATGTGGGGCTCGATCCCATAACGCCGGGATCACGCCCTGAGCCGAAGGCAGACGCTTAACCGCTGTGCCACCCAGGCGCCCCTGTGCCACCCAGACGCCCCCTAAGATTTTTAACTTGAAATTTGGGCCCATTTGATTAGGGACTGAGTAAAATTAAATACTCTAAATGTAATGGGGGAAGAAAATAAAAATAAAAGGAACAATTTCAAGGGACATATTTAAACTACCAAAAGCAGCCAATGTTTTCCAAACATGATCCATACATGTGGTCCTTTTCAATAAAAAATTCTCTGGACTCTACCCAAAACTGCTGAGTCATTGGCTTGGAGTACAGCCCCCAAATCTTCATTTTATCTAGTTTGGATGGTTCTTAGAGACACTCTGGTTTGAAACCCTCTGATTAGGAAATTAAGAGTGTGATAATTCGGTAGTTCATTCAAGATCTACTCAACGGCTCTTCATTTCCTTACTTGAAGTACTAAAACTACTACCTTTCTGACATTGTCTTCTGATTGGCCTTTTGCTAAACTGACAAAGGCCAATGTGTATTAGCAATAAGTGAGTTTCTAAAGCCAAGTGAATTTCTTAAAGCCACACACACATTATGAGACTCCAGACCACTCTTCCTTGTCCATTGCAGTCCACTTGCCCGGAGTCATACATTCCTCCCTGGGCAACGTCCTATCGTCAAGGACCTTTTACGATGAGGAATTAAATGTCTCCAGCATACGGAGAGGAATTAATTAGTTTTCACCAAATGAACAACGATTTCATTCCCTGCATGAATATATATTTTGCTTTTTGTCACAGCCCAAAAAACACAGAGAAAATCTCTGTAAAAATTAGTTATGCTCTATGGTTTCTGGTGGGGCTGCAAAGTCTACCCCTTGGGCTGTTATTTGCAGTATTTACTTTTTTTTTTTTACTGAATTATCAAGTGAAAATCCAATTGTTCCTAATGGTGTTCACTCTGTGTGTTTCCCATTCTCACATATGAGGAAGGGTTTATTATCCATTTGGAGTAATTAAGACACTGATGTTATATAGACCCATAAAAATCCTTCATTAAGCCAGTAAAGGGCTTTTCACCAAAATCACTGTAACTAAATATTTATTTAAAAATAAAAACTAAATTAAAATAAAGAATTCCCCCAACCCCCCCCCAAATGCTTTGAAACAGTTTTGAAAGTGGTGGTAGGCACCCTTAACAGTTTCAATGCCCACGACTATATTTTCTTACAGAGTGGAAACCACACTAACCAGCAATCCATCATGGCTATAAAGAAATAAAGTAATTAACCACAAGGAAATAATTCAGCAAGATGCTAGCAGTTTAATAACATCTAAGTGTTTGCATTTAAGCATTATTGTTTTTAAATGGTTTCATAATTGTTTTAGATTTACAAAAGGTGCTAACACATGAGAACACATGAGCAAAATAAAGAGCAGCACAAGATCCTGTGATTGATCTGGTCAGCCGGAGAGGTTATTAGGTACAGAAATAAGGTTTGCGTTGTCCAGGCGGAATTTAGAATACAAGCCCTCTGCAAAGCTGGTCTGTACCTCACACTATTCAATAACCCTCAGAAGCCGGCCCACTTCCCCAGCCAGGGGAGAAAGGAAGAAATCCAACAAATCTCAAAAAAAAGAGAAAAACCTCAAGTTGCTATCTTTATGGCACAGGGGAATCTCACTTAGAAAGCCAGAGCTGAGAAAGCAAAACATGTTGATTGGAAAGTGTGAGACCCTCCCACTGTGCAGCTTGGGGATAAGGTCTTATTAGAAAGGCCTTTCTTTATCTTTGAGGCATCACAGAAAGAGCCAAGGAGAAAGCTGTGTGTCTGTTCTCAAAACCTCCTGTCCACAGTGGAAGCTTCCTGCATTGCCATCATCAAGGAAGAAATTGAGGTCTGTTCAAATTTTCCATCCGATGCCAGAGCCGCATCCCCTCACGGGACCACAAGGATAGATTGTCAGGGTCCCATGAGTTCTCTGGGAAACATTTTATTTTATTCTCCTGCCTTAATCTCTATGAAATCCTTAAAAACAACTGAAGGACTGGGGCGACTCGGTGACACAGTCAGGTAAGTGCCTGACTATTGGTTCCAGCTCAGGTCATGATCTCGGGCCATGATCTTGGGTCGTGAGGTTGCACCCCACAACAGGCTCCACGCTCAGTATGGAGTCTGCCTGGGACTCTCTCCCTCTCCCTCGGCCCCTCCCCTCCCCATGCTAGCTCACACTCTCTCTCTCTTTCCCAAATAAATAAATAAATCTTTAAAAAGTGTATCTGAAAGACTGAGTATTGCTATAGGGTTCTCCTTTGCAATTACGTTTACGAACATTCTGTCAGCAATTAGCAAAGCATCAGTTGACGCAGGTTTATGAGAGAAATGACAATGGTAGACGGCCGATGAAAATTATATTGGCTCCAAATAAAAGCCAACAAACCCCCGCCGTGTGCCCTAAGAGCAAAGGTCCCCCAGTAGCCTGAGCAGAGAGACATGCTGAGAGGGAGGGAGTTATGGGCTTAGGCGCCCAGACACACCAGATGCACCAGACGCCTGCCCAGCCAGGACCCAAGCGTCGGGACCCTGCATATTGTGAGCGGCTCCCTTTCAGCTAAACAACTGCATCCTTAACTTTCAATTAACACTGTTAATTAAAATTTCATTGGTTCTATAGTTTTCATATGCGGTTTATAAATCTGCATTGCATTTATAGTTGTGGAGCAGACATGAGTGTTACCCCGGAGAGCAGCATCTCCCAGCCTCACCGCTGCTGACATCTGGGACAGACTAAGTCTATTGTGAGGCTGCCCCGGGCATTTGGCGGCCTCCCTGGCCTCTACCTGCTAGATACCAATAGCAACCCCTCCCCCAATTTGTGACAACCAGAAAGGTCTCTACACATTCCCAAATGTCCCCTGAGGGACAAAAAAATACTCCCCAGATGAGAACCACTGGCCCAGAATATGAGTCAGGGTCCAGGCAGGAAAGAGATGAGATGCTGAGTAATGATGTCAGGAGGGTTGAGCATGCAAGCTATTCTCTAAGGGGTGAGGAGAGGGTAGGCCCGAAGGCCTAACAGGGCAAAATAGGGGAGGAGCATACTGTGGGGTTAGCAGGGGAGACACAGGGAGAGGGAGAGAGACAGGGGGGTGCGCGAAGCCTGCAGGGAGGGTACCCTGTCAGAAGCTGCGAGCTGCAGCCACAAGGTCAGAAGTAAGGACACTGACTTTCCTGCCAGAGCTCCCCATGGGCTGAACTCAACCAGAGGCCTAAGTAAGGGAGACCACTGCTGTGGTTCGGACAGGTGGGCCCCGCAGGATACAGACAGAGCGGAGAGAAGGAATGCATTGTATGCAAACAGGAAAGATCCACCACACCTAGTTCTCTAATGCCAAGAATTTAAAAACATAATAAAAATGTTAAGTCAACTCTAGAAGTCCGTAAGTTTACTTTCGTTTAAAAGGCACTTCCTGCGGGCTGCACACAACCTGGATGAACCTGGAAGACATATGCTAAGTGAAATGAGACACAGAAAGAAAAAACCCGCATGACCTCTTAGAGGTGGAATCTGTAAAAGTCGAATCCACAGAAGCAAGGAGTAGAATGGTAGTGACCGGGGCTGAGGGATGGGAGCATACGGGGGCAAATTGAGAGATGTTGGTCACAGCGTACAAAGTTGGAGTTACGCAGGATAAATAAATCTAGAGCTGTCGTGTCCAGCATGATGACTACGGTTAATACTGTACTCACTACTAGACATTTGCTAGGAGAGATTGTAGGTGCGCTCACCACGCAAAAAATGTATGTGAGAAGGTGTGTTAATTGGCTTGACTGTAGTAATCATTTTACTATGTGTGTGTCTCTATCAAACCATCATGTTATATACCTTAAATGCACTTAATTTTATAAAAATTAAACATGTAAGGACCTTGCTTATCAGCACATCATTAAAGTTTGAAAATGATGCACTGGAACCTTCCAAATGTTCATGCCAGACCTACCCACAGTGACCCTAGGCTCCTACTGCTGAACTCCAGAACAAATACTGCAGTTGACAACAAATACAGTACAGAGCACTGTCCGTGTGTGTGTTAAGTGGCTGAAGAAAGGGCAGTTCATAAAGAAATACGACGTGAACCTCATGCCTCCTTAGGGAGACAACCAATGCACAGGGATAAAATAAGACTCTTGCCAACCATCACCAGCTTGAGGATGGTGTCCCAACAATAACATGAACGTCAGTGGCTGATGGCCATACTGTTCATGCAGGACCCCATCACACTTTCTGTAGTGGTTTCTGGGATTAGCAGGAGTCGTCTTTAATACCTGGGTTCAATATCCCTTTCTCCATATTTATTTCCACAAGAAAACTTCTCCCCCGCTCCCTGAAAGGGACTGTAGCCGTCTCTAGCTCCTGGCCTTGGAATGAGGAGTCATGAATCTGATTGGTGAGATGGGGCCAGCTGACACCCAGTGGGCCTCCTGTGCCTGGGGCCACCCACCCCTTTGAAAGCATGACTGCTTTTGCCACTCACTCCTTCCAGTAAGTCGATGAAGCAGGGTCAGATGCTGACCAGCCTGGCCCAGTTTGCAATTTCTTAGTTCTTCAGTCTGCAACTAAATAGGCAAACCACAGTCACATGAATCCCAGGGTCCTTGTTTAGAGAGGGAGAGAAAAAGCTCACGGGGCAAACTGGCTTTAGTCTATTTGGCCATTCAACACAGACAGATTTGGCGGAGCCAGTATTGGTCACAGCCAATAGTTAGAGATAAGCGGGAGCTACATGGCTCCTCCAAGGTTCACCGCTGCATGGCATGTTATAATAGAGGAAAGCCTTGGACCAAATTTTTCCATTTGTATAATCACTTCTTTTTTTATTATTCAATTAGCCCACATACAGTACATCAATCGTCTTTGGTGCAGTGTTCAATGATTCATCAGTTGCATCTAACACCCAGTTCTCATCACATCATGTGCCCTCATTAATGTATCACTGAGTCACCCCATCTCCCCACCCACCTCTCTTGCCACAACCCTCAGATTTTCCCCCCAGAATCAAGTGTCTCTCATGGTCTGGCTCCCTCTTTGATTTCTTCTCACTCAGTTTTCCCTCCTTTCTCCTGTGATCCTCTCTGCTACTTCTTATATTCCACATATGAGTGAAACCATATGATAATTGTCTTTCTCTGATTGACTTATTTACTTAGCATAATACCCTTCAGTTCCATCCATGCCACTGTAAATGATAAGTATTCATCCTTTCTGATGGCTGAGTAATATTCCCTCATATATATATGAACCACATCTTCTTTATCCATTCTTCTGTTGAAGGACATCTCAGCTCCTTCCAAGGTCTGGCTATTGCGGACAATGCTGCTATGAACATTGGGGTGCAAGTGCCCCTTCTTTTCACTACATCTGTATCTTTGGGGTAAAAACCCAGTAATGCAATTGCTGGGTCATAGGGTAGCTCTACTGTTAACTTCCTGAGTAATCTCCATCCTGTTTTCCAGAGTGGCTGTACCAGCTTGCATTCCCACCAACAGGGTAAGAGGGTTCTGCTTTCTCCACATTCTTGCCAAATTTGTTGTTTCCTGCCTTGTTAATTTTAGCCACTCTGACTAGTGTGAGGTGGTATCTTGTAGTTTTGATTTGTATTTCCCTGATGGCAAGTGATGTGGAGCATTTTTTCATGTGTCTGTTGGCCATTTGTATGTCTTCTTTGGAGAAGTGTTGTTCATGTCTTCTGCCCATTTCTTGACTGGATTATTTGGGTTTTGGGTGTTGAGTTTGAGAAGATCTTTGTAGATCTTGGACACCAACCCTTTTTCTGTTATGTCATTTGTAAATATCTTCTCCCATTCTGTAGGTTGCCTTTTAGTTTTATTGACTGTTTCCCTTGCCATGCAGAAGCTTTTGATCTTGATGAGGTCCCAATAGTTCATTTTTGCTTTTGTTTCCCTTGCCTTTAGAGGCATGTCTGCAGCCAAGGTTGAATCACTTCTTAAAGTAGGCTGGTTCAAAGTGATCACACAGCCTATCCTGTGGGCTCAGGGACATTTGATTCTCTATCCTTGAGCTTTACAACAAGAAGCTCAACAGAGAATTTCATTCACTTGTAATCCCTCTGTTTAGCTCAAGCAACAGGTGCTCTGATAAGTGGGGGACACAGGGATAAATAACTTTCCAGACCAAAATCAGGTGCTGTCATATTAGGCCTGGCAGGTTTATAAATCTCCTTGGCTCAAGGGCTGCGGGGCCTGTAGAGTGTTTCTAGCCAACCAAATATCTTCAACACCATTCATTCAACCAATGAGAAATTGTGACTTCTACACAACTAACCAACCCCAGAGTGGGAATTTAGATGAGAACTGTGATGAATTAAAGATGACTGGACATTTTCTTGGCTGCCCCTCCCGTTGTGATTCTAAGACCCCTGCCTCTGAAACTGGGACACCTTTACTCAAGGGTGAAAAGGAGAAGTAAAGCGAAAGAGAGCTAAGGAGATTTCAGGGAACTGGCTCACAATTTTTTTTCTTTCCTTCTGTCATGGCTGACCAATCCATAATCTGCAAGGTAGACGATCAGGCTGGATACCCAGGGAAGAGTTGATGGTGGAAGAGTCCAAAGACCATTTGCTGGCAGAATTCCCTCTTCTTCAGGAGAGGTCAGTCTTTTTCTAGTATGGCCTTCAACTGATTGCATGAGGCCCACCCACACTGGGAAGGGCACTCTGCTTTCCTTGAAGTCTATTGATTTAAATGTTACAATCATCTAAAAAAAATAGAAACATCTAGAATAATAGTTGAACAACTATCTGGTTACTGAGGCCCAGCCACATTGACACATAAAATTAACCATCCCAGTCGGCCTTGAGGACAGGAGAAGTGATGGAGCATGGCTTCCAGGCTAAGTGGTAAGAACCCCTGCAGCCTTGCCATGCTCTCTTGGAAGTCTGGCTGCCCTGAGATTGCCATGCTGTGAGGAAGCCCCAGCTAGCCAGGTGGAGAGACCACACTGAGTTAGAGATGCCCAGCAAGCCCCCAGCTGTGACAGCCATCCTGGCCCAGGTGCCAGCCACATGAGGAAAGACACCACCCTGGACATCCAGCCCCGCTGAGCCTTCAGATACCTGCGGTCCCAGCTGCCATCAGGCTGCAACCCTATCAAAGACTCCAAGTGGGAACTGCCCGCTGAACCATCCAACCACAGAACCATAAGAAATACCAATACGCTGCTTTCTAACCCACTACATTTTGAGGTGAGTTATGCAACAACAGTTAACCAAACTAAGAATTCTTGAAATGTTAGCCAGCGGCTCCTAGGGTATATGTTAAATTTAACACACATGTGCACAGAAACCACTGTCTACACTAAAATATTTGGAGAACATTACAGGCAATATAACCACCCTGTCATGCTCTCAGTTTCTGGATTTGAACCCATTTGTCTCCTCAGGTCTGTTTGCAACAAGGACCTGGAAGGGGGTGGGGTGATGAGTTAGGACCCCAAACCGCCAAGATGGGCCCACATCTTCTCCCACAGAGCACTGAAGGGTCTGCAGGACCCTGCCAATAAACTGCAGGCATGTTAATAGAGTAGCAAGTGCCCTGGGGAAGTGATGGGAGAATCTCTTTATCCCCTTTCTATTCCACTCCGGAGATACCCGAGAGTTTGGAGACAAACACTGTTGCATTTTTTACTTGTTGCTCCGCTCTCCAAGGCTACAGAGAAGAGCCAGTGAAGGCTAGATGCAGAGAGAAATCAGGATGTCAGACTTCATGCCATTATCTGACAAGTGAGTTCCTCCAACAAGGTCAGGTTCTGGTACCTGGCTTCTCATTTCCTCAGGATGAATTGTCCTCCAGGAGGGGCCTCAGTCTTCATGCAAATCGGCTTCCCAGGGCACCCACTCCATCAGTACAGACATGACCAGACGTTGGGAATTCCTCTTAGATTTCATCTCGAAGCTCTGCTCCCAGTAAATGAAATAGCAGAGGATACTGACAATCTAACAGATTAATCAGTGTAACAGAGTGACCCTGGAGTCAGAATTTAAATTTGTTTTTTAGCAAGAAGCTGACAGCTGCTTCTCTCCCAAGCAGGGTTAGCAACTCAAATGGCTCCAGGCAAGGGTGAGAGTCGAAATATTTAACAACTGGTACCAGCTGGGCACTGGTGGACTCTGAGTGGCCCCTGCCGGTCCTGCCCACACAGTCCAGGCAGGTGAGGGAAGGAGTGGGCGCACAGGGGCAGTGGGAGACGAAACCAGAGCTTCGTGTCCAGGGGAATCTGCTATCCTCTCTGCCAATGGCGGATGTGGGAATGTAAGCCTAGTGTTTCAGGTATATAGGTTTTCCCCGGAGAGCCTAAATTTGGACTTGTTTGGGAAATTTCCTGACTGAAATGTTGGCAACTAGTTTGAAATTTAAAAAATTAATAATAATCATCTTTGCGGGCCAAACCAAATAAAGACATAAATATATATGGCCTTTACCCTGGAATTCTTCACTGCTACTCCAAAGGCCAACCCAGAAAGACCCGTGGAGCACCTGTCACTGCTCTGTGGAGGGCACCTACATAGCCTCTTCACGAGCAACCAAGGTCACTACGCTTTCACGCTTCGAAGGCAGGAATGTATTGGTCCTTTAGGCTAGCAAAGCGGTCCCACCCACTTACCATGTAGACATCTGGGATGAGAAGAGGCAAATGAGCATCAAGATCTAGGAACTTCCGGGGTGAAAATAGTAGGGACGTCTACTCCCCAAGACTGAAAGTTGTAGAAACCCATCAGGGTTGACTGGGACAGGCGAGGTGAGCTCTGCCAACTAAGTCTTCAAAGGGAGCTTCCAAAAGGTAGGAGAAACGTGGGCTGGCATGCCACTCTCTCTCATCCCTGTCTGTGCTTCAGGGATGGTAATGAGTCATGCAACGGGCACTCTAGGAATAGGAACATGGCAGGGTGGACGAGCATTGCCCTTTGAACCGTGCAGGCTCAACTATGAACCATTGGTCGCCCGAGGCAACGACTGTGGTGAGCTTGTCAGGTTCTTCTGTCCCAGCCTGGTGTTTAGAGTGTCTTTCAGTTTGAATATATCCAGAAGCAGAGCCAGCTACATGGGCACGTGACATGTGCCATCACCGAGGGCCCCATATACTTGGTTTGATGCTCATCTTGGAATTCTTACATTTGTTTTTGTTTTTAAAGATTTTATTTATTTGACAAAGAGAGAGCACAAGTAGTGGGAGTGGCAGGCAAAGGGAAAGGGAAAAGTAGGCTCCCCACTGAGCAGAGAGCTCAACACGGGATTTGATCCCAGGACCCTGGGATCATGACCTGAGCCGAAGGCAGATGCTTAACCGACGGAGCCACCTAGGTGTCCCAGAATTCTTACATATTGAACAAGAGGTTTTCATTTTCATTTTGCACTGAGCCCCACAAATTATGTAGCTGGTCCTGGCCCTGAGGTTCTTAAATAATTGCAAAGGAACATTATCATAAAGGGGGCCTCGAGAAGGAGATACCATCATTTCTGATTATTTGCGGTAGTTATGTTCTAAAAACAGAACATGGAGTTAGTGAATAGTGAACCATTGCTCCTATGAGAAATACAAGGTTATATTTTAGCTGGTCAACCCATCAGTGCAGCTAACAGAATCGCTACCCAGAATCGCAGAGAAGCATAAGACTGACAGCCCGACCTGGCTAAGGAGACAGCCAGGGCTTTGTCCAAAAACACCATGGATGAGGAAAACAATCCTCTTCTCAGTTCCAGTGGTGCTGATGGAATCCCAAATCTCACCGCCAGTTTGGAAAAATCCTCTAATAACAAGATAAAGGTGATTTTGTCAATGCGTAGAAAGGACAAAATTTCAAATTATTTTCCTATGACAATTTTTGAGGCGTCTAATTTATAAGGTTGGTGAGACTTAGCTCTCTTGCTATTTTAAGCTCCACAGGCACACTCAAAAAAATTGTCTGGGACTGATTATACATAATTCATTCTCTGGAGCAGAAATAAACTGAAGGAACTAAGGGATGGAGCTTAGTCTCTTGAAGTAAAGGCTAATTGAAGGGGAGAAAACTTGAATTTGAAGGAAATGAGGAAGGCAGCTGAGGGCCTTCCCAGCAGACTGAATGAAAACAGTGGGACTTTTCTTCATGATGTGTTTACTGAGGGCCCACTGTGGGACTGTGAGGTAGTTTTAAAGCATGGCCCCCGATTTCCTTGACATTTGTCTTACGTATTCAAGCTATGATAGTAACATACCACAGGCTACATACCTTATAAATTTATGTCTCCCAGTTCTGGAGACGGGAAGTCCCAGATCAAAGTGATATCATGGTCACACACATTCTGGTAAAAGCCCACTTCCTGGTTCATAGCTGACACCTCTCGCTGCGTCCTCACGTGAGGGAAGGGGCAAGGGAACCCTACAGGTCTCTTTTACGGCAGCACTAATCCCACTGGGGAGAGCTCCTCGGCTTCCTGACCTAAGCACCTCCCAGAGACCCCACCTTCTATTACCATTATCCCTGGAGGTTAGGATTTCAACATATGAATTGGGGCTTACCCAAATGTTCAGAACATAGCAACACCCCTTTCTTCAAAAGGAGGCAAAATCTAATTCTCGTGAATGTAGGCCACACTTGGTGAGGAACTTGTAGCACATAGAATTGTGCAGAAGTGACTTTTGAGGCTAAGTCATAAAGGACATTGTCCCTTCCATCTTACTCTCTCTCGGATCACTGGCATCACCGCCATGTTGTGAGATCATACAGGGAAGAGCTGAAGCCTCTCACAAAGGCCTCCCACCAACTTGCCAGCTGTAAACAACCTTGGACACGGATCCCTCAGGCCCTCGGATGACTGGAGCTCCAACTGACATCTTGACTGTGACCCCATAAATGTCCCTGAGCCAGAATGACCCAGCTAAATGGCTCCCAAATTCCTGACCCACAGAACCACGAGGATTAAAAATGCTCTTGTTGTTCTGAGCCGCTGCCTTTTGAGGTAATTTGTTCTGTAGAGTAAGTACTGTAACTTGTTTCTTTGCAAAGTTGTGGCAACACAGGAGCAAAAACAACTCGGTCTACCAGGAAGACGGAGGAGGTTCAGTTGGGTAAAACCAACAATAACAATACCATGGGATAAATGTTGGAATAGAGGGGTTATTCACTCAGTCTGAGCATGGTCATGCTGTAGTAACCAACAGCCTACACATTTCAGAGGCTTCAAACCCCACAGCTTATGTTTTGTTCATGTTCCAGATCAACTGTGCCTGGGAGCTCTGCTTCTTGTCATCCTTCTTCGAGGACCTAGGGTCAGAGCAGCCACTGTCCACCTTGCTCCTGGCCGTGGCAGCAGAAAGAAAGAGAAACTGGTAGAACGTGACTACCTCTTAAAGCTCCCACCTGGAAGTTCCACAAATCAATTCCACTCATACTTCATCAGCCAAAGCAAGTCATTTGTGCTTCATTTAAGAAGGGGCAGAGAAATAGAGTCCTACCATTTTCTCGGAGAAGAAATCATGTATTTATGACATCCCCAGTGACTCCCAGAGGCCTGCTGGGTGCTGTGGAACACAGGGGACAGAACAGCTCACTCTCCCTCTGAGCAGAAAGGGTCAGCAATGGCTTTGCAGAGGAATGAATGCTCAGAAGGAAGATTTTAACTAGGCAAGGATAGAACAGCATTCCGGATGGAGGACACACCAGACGAAGGCTCCTTTGCATGAGCAGTTATCACAGGCTGGAGAGGAGCAGGGGGTGGAGGCGGAGGGGGGGTGTGCTGCACGGAGAACACAGTCAGGGGCTGGGCGGGATGAGGTACCACACGCAGTGCTGAAGTTTGTGCCTTGACGACCAACAGCGTAATGAGGACATTTGGCATCGGACAATTCTCTTTGCGTGGAACTGTTCTATGCAGGGCAGGACGGTCAGCATTCAGCAGCAGACCGCCCAATGCCTGTAGCACCCAGAGGAGTCAGGACAGTCCCAACTCTCATTCCCATTCCAAACTCCCTCAGGGCTGGAAGGAATACTGCCCCCCGTTGAGAACCACTGGTAAATACGATCATCTGTTTTTCTTCTAAAACACTCCAAGTCTAATCAGATTTTGACAGAACTCAAGAAAAATCAAGAAGAAATAAATCACTGCAATAAACAGTGATTGCTTCAAAATGTAAACTGTCCAAGAGCAGCAGCTGGTTCCTACAGCACAGAGACATTAGACTGTGGCTTACACGGAACTGGTACCACGCCCCTCTAGCCACCCCTCAGGAAAGTACTGTTTTCTCTCCTTTCAGGAAGAACGCAAATGATTGAAAGTAAAGGATCAGAGATAACTTTGAATCTGCTCTCATTTATTTTTTAGAAGAAACATCACTAGCAAATAGTCCAATTAAAAAAATGAAAAGATGAACAGACATTTTTTCAAAGAAGACAGACAGATGGTCAACAGACACCTGAAAAGATGCTCAGCATCACTCAGCATCAGGAAAATGCCAATTAAAACCACAATGAGCGATCACCTCACACCTGCCAGGATGGCCAACATCGAAACCATAAGAAATAACAAGTGCTGGCGAGGATGTGGAGAGAAAGGAACTCTTGTGCACTGTTGGGGGGAAGGCAAGCTGGTGTAGCCCCTGAGGAAGACAGCACGGAGGTTCCTCAGGAAATTAAAAATACAATTACCATATGATCCAGTAATTCTACTACTGGGTATCTACCCCCAAAAAACCAAGAACACTAATTTGAAAGGATATATACAGCCCTACGTTTATAACAGCGTTATGTACAATAGCCAAATTATGGAAGCAACCCGTCTCCATCCATAGATGGATGGATAAAGAAGAAATGGTGTATATATATATACAGTGAAATATTACTCAGCCATTAAAAGAATGAAATCTTGCCATTTCCAATAACATAGATGGATCTAGAAGGGATAATGTTAAGTGAAAAAAGGCAAAGAAAAATACCATATAATTTCACTCTTATGTGGAATTTAAGAAACAAAACAAATGAACACAGAATAATGAGCACTGACACCTGAATGGACAGACACATGTGGTCTACGCCTACAATGGAATATTATTCAGCCTTAAAAAGGAAATACTGATGCAGAGCACGGTATCGATCAACCTGGAGACATTATACCCAGTGAAATAAGCCAGTAATGAGAAGACAAATCCTAATTCCACGTATATGAGGTAGCTAGGATAATTAAATTCACAGAGACAGTACGTGAATGGTGGTTGCCAGCATTTGGGGGTAAGGGAGAGGTGGGAGTTAGTATTTACGGGCATAGAATTTCAGTTCTGCAAGACTGTTCTGAAGACTGGCTGTGAGACAACGTGAATATACTTAGAATCACCACACTGTACACTCAAAATGATTACTATGGTAAATTCTATGGTGTCTATTTCACCATAATTAAAAACAAACAGCAGTTAAAATGGTTACTTTTATGCTATGTACATAGACATGTTCTATACAGAAACATGTACAGAAAGAGAGGGGAAAATGTTTCCATTGTTGTAATCCCCGCAGGAGCAATGCAGAGAGGCCAGCCTCCAGGATCAAGGTGAACTGAAAGCCCTGTGGTAAGTGGTAGACCAGGTCAGCTCACTTCGGAAATTTCATCTCAGTGACAGCTACAAACTGACTTAAGCCCACTGGGTCACTGATGATCACCGCGTTCTTTTTGGCGAATGGGGCAGCCTCAGATTAAAAGGAGAAGAAGGCTATGGGGGTCCTCACCGTTTCCCTGCCATTCCGTGGTGTGTTACAAGGACCAACAGCCATCACCATGGTCCTACACCGAGCTCTTGTTTGCTCAGTGAGGTCCCAGCTCTCTGTCCTCACACAGACGTTACCCTCAAGGAAAATGCAACAATGTTCTAGAAGCTCTGAGATCACAGAACAGAGTCCCCTGTGTAAGGCAATGAGCAGGGATAGAAGAATCAGGGGCCTCCACTGTTACAGAGGAAATAAGACCCTGAACTTGCTGGATTCTTACACACCATGGTGGGCAACCTAATGTAACTAAAATTTTATCACAACAAAGCCATTTCCTTATGGCCTGTGGTGATTTTCATGCCACCGTAGCTGAGCTGAGCAGTTGCCCTATCAACTGTAGGGCCCTAAAAGCCTAAAACATTTGTTATCTGACCCTTTGTGTAAAAAGTTTGCAATCCATCATAACCCGTCTCATGTAAGGCAGGAGTGCCCACATAATATTCCTAACCTGTCTGTAGTGCTCAAACATCGCTCATTTCACCGATGAAAAATAGGTGCAGTTGGAACTGATTTACTGATGGAGACATTAGTTAGAGGTCAACTAGGTGATTGGGCAGAGATAGTCTGATGGGGTCTCGACCTTGATGCAAATGAGAAGACTGTCACAGGTACAGCAGCCTACTAGCCTGCAGCAATCCTGAGGGTCTAAAACCACAGGTTCCCGCGCCTCCCCCAATGCACACTTAACGGGCGCTCCGGTGCCCCAGCAAACTCTGAGCTGGGCTGGCCTTGCCCTTGATGATCACTACTTGACCTCCGCGCAAGCCGGTGAAGTAAAGGGTGCATTCGAGGGCCCAAGCATAGGGGGCACACTTTCCCCGGCGTAGAGGAACGGGCTCGTGACCACCCACTTCCGTGCCTTCTTTCTCTCCTGTGTTTGGTTTCCGGGTAACATATCATCCTGGGTGAGGTTTGGAGGAAGACGCAGGTAACACCCACCTACCTGTGACCCCTGGGGGCTCCAATGTCTGTCGGAGGAGCCACTGTCAGTCCAGCTGACTTAGGTCAGGTCACAAGTCCGGGTTTTCTTCCCGGAAACTAACAGACCCCCGAAAACAACGGGCCTGGTCCGTTCATGCGGTAGCTGCACATCTTTCTACTGGGGCTTCAGGAGGTAAGGCGGAACCTAAGAGGGGCTTTCTCAGCGGCGCGCAGTCATGCAGGCTCAGTCACGGGGTGAAAGGAGCAGCAGCGTGCCGCGTCCGCTTCAGTTTGAAGCACAGGTGACTAGGTGACTACGGACTTCTGGTTGATCTGTGTCTCCTGCTCCACCCCCTACCCCAGGTCCCATAGATGCAGCGGCATTTTTTCTTCTGTGGCAGTGTTTCTCAACCCCGCTCCTGGGAATCGTCTGGGGGGAGTTGTGTATGCCTGTCACCTTCCTGTTTGTTTTTAATACTATGGTCCCTCAACTTCCCCTCACTCTAGAGTTTTCTGTTTGGTGAGTCTGAAGTTGGACAGGATCCCCAGGTCATAGGCAGCCAGGATGAAAACTCAGCATTTAACACAACCACTCACGGACCACCTGCCACCTGCCAAGCACCGAGCCAGACTGGGCCTTTTCTCACCTGGGCTTCCAGTCGCCCTAGGAGGGTCCTCGTTGTACAGGGATGAACCCAGAGCCAGAGGGGTTTTAAGTTGCCCCAGTTGGCTTAACAAGCAAAACGTAAATATGGGATTTGCACCAAGTTTTTCTCCCCTGGGGTGACTGCCCTGGGCCGGGGGGCTGGTGGGGGGAGCCTCCTGTGGTTCTGAAGACAACCAGCTGACCCTGGACTGGGTTCACACTCACCAGCACGCGGACCGCCATCCTGTAGCAGGGCCCACTACAACCCAAGAGCCATGACTCTAGAGGTGGAAGCAACTCACTTGGGTCAGCGGGGAAAGATGTCTACAGGAATGCCACCCACAAGCATCCGGCCCCCCTGCAGCAGACAAGCGCAGAAATGAGAGAATTACATAAATCGTAGTCTTCCTACTTCCATTACTTGCAATGTAACGTTTACATACCACCAAGACCCAGTGCTTCCATTAGGAACCGCTTACTTAAATCTTATCGCTTTGTCTGAAAGGGGAATGGCACGCAGTGATTTACTTTTCCATGCATGACTCTTTAAACGGAGGACGGGGTAGACAGAAACGGCTTGGAAGTTGCTATGAGCAGTAGATCCTCGCTCCTGGAGGAAGTGCATCTTTGCTTAACCACCACAGGGGAATCAGCTGACACTGAATTCTTAGTCCCCACAGTGCACCTTTTATTAAAGAGCTCTGGGTCAGAGAGCTGCTTGTATGCTCTTGGCTCTAATCATCAAGGCAAAGACAGAAAATGTGAAAAACCTACCTTCTGAATTTGCCATCGTAATGATTTTAAGTATTCTTCTCATTGCCTTATTTTAATTTATACTTTCGATCTTTATTTTTACAAAATCCTATTCTTTAAACCTCTAATTTGCATTAAAACAGTTCAGCCACATGATTTTTTAAAAAAAGTCATAGTACAGAAGGGCATCTAATAAAAGGAATACTTTTATGTCACATCTCCTTTACTCCCAAAGGCAGCCATTTGAAACCATTTTATTTCTAGTTCTTCTAGTGATTACTACCACATAATTTGCTAATTTTTCTTCATTCCCTTTATATAGCCATTTTTTCTCATCTTGAGGCATAAAAAGAAATCCACACATTCAAGTAGAACATGGCCTTAAATTTCTTAAGAATATCATTTCCATAATATGAGCAAAATTCTCTGATCACTTCAAATTTAAAGGCACACAAGAAAGTAACTTTAGTTATCCTTTCTTTTCATTTTAAAGTAAAATATTTAAAAGGCAGCATTCAGGCACTCAAAATATATTTTCCTATGTTCCCAGTGGCAGAGTAACTACCTGTCCAATATCCATTCTCCCCTCCTCCCTTCGTTTGTTTTAGCTCACCATATGGCCACCTGCCCCAGGACTATTATCTCCCAGCATCTCTTGCAGTTTTATGTAGTCATGTGACTTTCTGTCAAATGTGAAGGGAAATTATGTATGCCAATGCAAATCAGATTTTTAAAATATATGAATGAAGCTTTCATAGTCATTTCCTTCTTCCTGTTGGTTAGGATGCAGATGAGATGGCAGGAGCAAGAGCAGCCATTCTGAATTATAGACAGAAAAGTATAGTAAGTGTGATGGAGCCTCCCTACTTGCCCTGAGACACCCAGAGACTGCCCCTTGAAAGACAACCTTTCTCCTGTTTAGGCCTCTTTGATATGATAACTTAAACACGCCTAGCAGACATTCTCAAATTAAAACCAAAATAAAAGTGCTCAGATCCTCTTCACCCACTTAGCAGTTATCTGGGTGCCTACTATGTGGCAAACCTTGTTCTAGGTAGTCGGGATGAGAGAGAAAGAGAAAGAGGCAGCGGGCGGTGGAGAGAGGGAGAGAATAGGAATCCTTGCCCCAAGGTAGGGGATAGTTTGCCGGGTTGGGTGGGTGTAAGTCAGCCAGGGCCACCATAACAAACATCACAGATTGGGAGGCTTAAACAACAGAAAATCTCCCCCACAGTTCTGAAGGCTGGAATTCAAGATCACAGTGTCAGCCACATTGATTCCTTCAGAAGCCTCTCTCTTTGGTTTACAGATAGCCACCTTCTCACTGTGCCCTCCCACCACCACCACCGGGGCTAATCGCATCTTCTTTCAAGGGCCCACTCACAGGGGATGAAGGCCCTCCCTAATGACCTCATTTTACTTCAGTTATCTCTTTAAAGGCCCTCTCTGGAAATACAAACACATTCTGAGGTACTGGGGATTAGGGTTTCCACACGGGAATTGGGGGTACGCACAATTCAGCCCCTAACGGGACAAGGGGGAGGAGCAGTAGACAAATGGACAGTGCTGGTTTAAAATAGAGAAACATCATACCCTGGGAAATATACTAAAGTTGCCAGTAGAAAATCAGTAAGCCTCAGTATGGTAAGAAACTATAAAAACAAAAACCAGGATTAAAAAGCAAAAGCCAACTCGGAAAGCAACGCTTACAAGTTCTGTTACCAGCAAAGTCTGCGCTCTTTCATGTGGTGAGAGCCTTTGAAACCAATTAAAAGGCCAGATGACCTTGTAAGAAAATGCTGAAAGAGTTGAACAGGCCAATCCAGAAGAATACAAAAGACAAATATCATAGTGCATAATCACTGATTATTAAAGACACACAAATTCATACGAAGTGTGTTACTTAGCAGACCGACGTGTTAAAAAGACTGGTCTGTACGGCGGGATTATGGACAATAGGCAGAAAACAGAGATGATCACACAACTTGGTTCGAGCACATAAACCAGCATTGCCCACTGTTGAATGTGTAGAATCTGTTAGCCAGCAATTCTGCTTCCAGTGCACAGGTAAATTCATCGCAGAACTGCTCATACTCACCCCAAATTTGAAACAACTTAAATACTTATTGTTATGGACTACATTGGGTCCTCCGCACTAAGTTAACATGCTGAAGCCTAACCCCTTCCCCCATGTGACTATTTGGAGACAGAGCCTCTCCCCCAGTCCCAGGGGTTTTTGTTTTTGTTTGTGGGTATTGATTTAATTCCTGCCAAATGCAGTTTACAAGGGGAAAGTACAAGTACCTTTGTAGAGACATCAGACCGGGGCGGGGGGGGGTGGAGGAGAGGGCACATTTCCATGGGAACAGCCACTCTCATCTCAGGAATGGTGGCAGAAGGCTGGGCAGCCAGAAGCACCCTCCTCCAGTGCCAGTCTCCACCACTGTTTCTGCTAGGTTCCCATTATCTCTGCCGCCTCCTTCTCCCAGCTCCTTACACGGAGCCCCAGGAGTAAGGGTTGTGTTGAGGACCATGCTCCTTGGGGTATGTGCCCCAAATCTGGGGAAACAAATATGCACCATTGAACACCAAGCTCATGACAGAGGGAGAGGCAGGCACCCCAAGAATGGATGAGCCAGCCCTAAGGAGGCACTGCTTCCAGATGTTCTTTTAAAGAGGAGAAAACCATACAACCAAAGGGAAGGGGTAAGATGGAGTCCAGGGAGGTGTCCCATTANGAGAAGGAACACAAGCAGGGGGAGTGGGAGAGGAAGAAGCAGGCTCATAGCTAAGGAGCCTGATGTGGGGCTCGATCCCATAATGCTGGGATCACGCCCTGAGCCGAAGGCAGACGCTTAACTGCTGTGCCACCCAGGCGCCCCCCAGATGTTCTTTTAAGAAGGAGAAAACCATACAACCAAAGGGAAGGGGTAAGATGGAGGCCAGGGAGGTGTCCCATTTNTTCTCCCAGCTCCTTACACGGAGCCCCAGGAGTAAGGGTTGTGTTGAGGACCATGCTCCTTGGGGTATGTGCCCCAAATCTGGGGAAACAAATATGCACCATTGAACACCAAGCTCATGACAGAGGGAGAGGCAGGCACCCCAAGAATGGATGAGCCAGCCCTAAGGAGGCACTGCTTCCAGATGTTCTTTTAAAGAGGAGAAAACCATACAACCAAAGGGAAGGGGTAAGATGGAGTCCAGGGAGGTGTCCCATTAATACAGAAAAAGGTAAAAATGTTAAGTGAGGTCACAAGAGTGGTCATAAGAGGTCAATCCTACAGGCTGGCTTCCTTAGAGGGAGCAAAAGAGACACCAGAGCTCTCTCCCTCCACCTAAGCACAGAGGAAAGGCCATGAGAGGACCCCAAGAAGGCAGCCGTTCACAAGCCAGGGGGAGAATCCTCACCAGAAAATCAATCTGTCAGCCCCTTGATCTTGGACTTCCAGAACTCTGAGAAAATAAAGGTCTGCTGTTTACCATCCAGTCCTAATACCTGGCCAACTAAAACACCAATCAAANCAAGAGTGGTCATAAGAGGTCAATCCTACAGGCTGGCTTCCTTAGAGGGAGCAAAAGAGACACCAGAGCTCTTTCCCTCCACCTAAGCACAGAGGAAAGGCCATGAGAGGACCCCAAGAAGGCAGCCGTTCACAAGCCATGGGGAGAATCCTCACCAGAAAATCAATCTGCCAGCCCCTTGATCTTGGACTTCCAGAACTCTGAGAAAATAAAGGTCTGCTGTTTACCACCCAGTCCTAATACCTGGCCAACTAAAACACCAATCAAAACTTGGTTCCATAAATTACAGCATATTCACCCAAATGGAGTACTATACAGCCTTTAAGAAGACACAGAAGCGGATTCACAAGTAACACCATGGAAAGATGCTCCACCCCACCTTTATTGTGCCGAGGCATTAAACACCCCGAGTTTGCCTACAAAACAGGACTTTGGTGCTAAAAATTATTCTATTCCTAGAGGCTTGGCTTCATCTGAGTGAGAATCGTACATGATAGAATCCTCTCCTTTTCCCCTCCTATATGTATATTATATTTCCCCTCCTATAATATAATAACATTTTATTATAAAAATTTTCATACATGCACAGATGTTGAATTTTACAGGGAATTTCTCCATGCCCACCATGAAGATCCTACAATTAATATATTAGTATCTTGCTTTCTCAGATATCTATCCACTGTTTTACCCATCCATCAATCCATCTTATTTTATGGATTTCAAAGTAAGTTGCAGATATGAGTGCACTTTCCCATAAGTATTTCCATATGCATAGCATGTAGACCGCTGTTAGATACATAAATAAATACATAAATATATTAAAAATGTTACATGCCAGAAGAGTCCACAGACCACACAATGTTAGACCATCAAAGGGAGGGGCTTGGAGACAAATAGAGTGGCGGGGGGGGGGCCTACTTCAAAAGAACTAATTAGATTTTGTNCCAGGACTTTGGTGCTAAAAATTATTCTATTCCTAGAGGCTTGGCTTCATCTGAGTGAGAATCGTACATGATAGAATCCTCTCCTTTTCCCCTCCTATATGTATATTATATTTCCCCTCCTATAATATAATAACATTTTATTATAAAAATTTTCATACATGCACAGATGTTGAATTTTACAGGGAATTTCTCCATGCCCACCATGAAGATCCTACAATTAATATATTAGTATCTTGCTTTCTCAGATATCTATCCACTGTTTTACCCATCCATCAATCCATCTTATTTTATGGATTTCAAAGTAAGTTGCAGATATGAGTGCACTTTCCCATAAGTATTTCCATATGCATAGCATGTAGACCGCTGTTAGATACATAAATAAATACATAAATATATTAAAAATGTTACATGCCAGAAGAGTCCACAGACCACACAATGTTAGACCATCAAAGGGAGGGGCTTGGAGACAAATAGAGTGGCGGGGCGGGGGGGCCTACTTCAAAAGAACTAATTAGATTTTGCTTGCTACCCTGGTCCAGCCTTCACTGAGACAGAGCAGAGAAGCACCCACACCCCCACAAGCCAAACATCAATATGTTTGTCATTAATCAAAACTCCAGTTAAAAAAAATCAAAGGGAAAATAAGGGTCTGGATATATTTGTTGCTGTGTGCATTTTCCAAGGGGAGTTGGTGTCTCAGACTAGGGGGTTCTGCCTTGATTGGCTCTAAGCCTTTAGCTTCTGGGAAGACACCACCAGCCAAACATCCTTTTAAGTCCTTGAAGATATGGTCTGTTGCTGTTTTCTTACAAATATTTGCATGTTGATATCACTGAATGTTCTCGATTTTTTCCAAGGGTTGTTTTCGCAACAGAAACATCAAACTCCAAACAGCCCCCCATGACTTTCATGTAACATACAGTGTATCGACTTTTCCACCCTGACCTAAGAGGTTTATTTATTCATTTTCAAGGTAGTTCCAGGTCTCTTAATTTCTAATTAGCAAGAAATCCAGTAAGATTAAAAAGCCATGTGAACTACCTTCCCTTTGAGAGATGGGTCTTCCCCACTAGCCTCGTTCACAGTAAAGCAAAGTCAAGCCATTTTTTTCCTAAACCAGAGATAATGTTTCTTCGTGCTTTGATGAAGGTACCCAGCACGGCATGACCCATAAACGTATTTAGGCACTCATAACACAATTCAGAATCTTTGCTAGAGTGATGCCATGCCAGGATTCCCACCAGAATTAGAATTGCCCAACGCCCCAGCCCCACTCAGGAGCGTGACACTTGCATGAAACGGCGCAGACCTTTTTGCACAGCAGGGGATGTCTCCTATCATCATGAAAACACCTAAAATTCCAAAGTTTAAGAATGCCAAAAAAATTCTGGGATAAGGTACTATTTAGTAGAATAAAAATACCACTGGAACATCTGCCATGGAGATTAGAAAATCATTAGATTTAATTATCCCCCTGCTATCTAGGGTACATAGAAGCACAGTCACGCAGGATTCTGGGGCGCCCGTATGGCACGCTCGGGCAACAGAGATGAGAACCAACGGGCGAAAAGCAGCTTATATGTCTTTTAAAACATATCCGTTCTAACTTACACTCTCATTTTTCCCCCTATTTAAGAATTCAAGAATAAATTAAAAAGCTAAACCCACTAAGACTTTCAATGGCCTTCATGGAGAGGAATAAATGACATTACGTTTATCTGTTGAGAACATCAATGGAAAACTAATTTGAAAAGAAAAGACTGATTAATAAAAGCAGAAATGACTACTTCACTCCCTTTGATCTTAGAAACTATTAAATAGTAAAATAAGCACTGTGTTGTATTCGGCACAATAAAACGGAGAAGGCAAAGGAGAGAACAAATAAAGGTACTAACCTTTAAACACACTGGCAAGTTCTCTGCTGTAGGAAATCCACCCCACTGGGGTTTCCAAGTAGAACTCAGGGCCCCTGGTGCAGCTGAACAACTTTGGGGGAATCCATTTCCAGGTTTCTCGCTCAATAAGGAGGGATGGAAGCCGTGTGCTCTGAGAATCCTAGCTGGCCCCAGGAATCGGTCCAGCTGTGAAGGGATTGCACATACAACACTGGCCTAAGACCTGTGTGCAGATCCTACAAGTAGCCATCATCCCTGATCTGAAATCCCTTATAATCAGGTGGAAAGACGAAATACACTCACATATAAACCAAAGAGGCACTCTTGGAAAACAGGAGTGCGGGACAGAGAGAAGCCGTGAGAAAGCCAGGAAGTCATAGAACTCTATGGAAGAGGGAATCTTTGTCTCTGCACTCTCAGAAGACTGAGAAATTCAGGGTCCAGGTCAAGCTCAGAGGGCCAAGGATCTCGCGGTCAACATCTGGATTGCACATACAATGGGCCCGCTAACTCGAAATCAGTTTACCTATCCTTATATAAATGAGACCAAACAAAAGAATCACAGGATCAGAAAATCCACATTTCTATCCCCAAAGAGTATGTTATTTGCATATCATACAGTTGCTTTGTACAGAGAAGGGCATGCATACAATTTCTTAACCATTTGTTGTTGTTGTTTTGGTTTTTGTACCCAAATCTCAAGAAAATGCCTGGAACTTGGTAAGCGTCAAATTGAGAAGGCCTAAATCATTGCTTTTTAGATGGTAAAAGCTGTCTATAATTGACTTACTACCACAGAAAGGAACCAACGATTTTATACACTTTAGTTATATTTCTATGGTTATTTCGTTTTGTTGATTTAAAAAGAAAAGAAAGAAAAACTGTACAAGAGATATTTTACTGAACTGAAATTGCTTTGGCCCTTAGAGAATTAGCTATATGGAGTTTCCATAACTCAAAGTAACAAGAAGAGGAGCAGCGGGAATCAGGTGCTATATTATCCCCACTTTAGAGACACACTTCCAAGTCCATGCTTTAAACGCTCACGCTACATTACCCATAACCTTGTCCCATGCAAACCCTCACCTGTAACTTGAACCACAGCATGTTTTCCAAGTCTGGCCTTAAAAATGTCCTTTCTGAGAATTATAATTCTCCTGTTCTTATATTAGGTGGGATTCCATTCAGCTGAGGGGTCAAATCCAAAATAACAGTGGCTAATTCATGTAAATGAAGTCCAGAGGTGGTCAGTGCAGGGCTGGTAAGGCAGCTTTAGAAAAGTACTCAGGGTCCCTCTTCTAGCTGTGCTACCAACTTCACAGCCTAATATGGCTGCTGAACTCCAGTCATCACACCCATAGTCCCTCAGCAGGAAGACAGTAATATGATAATCCCTGGAAATCACAAATGCCTCCATTTGTATCCATCATATGACCATGCCTAGGTGCCAGGGAGCCTGGGAAATGTAGCCTTTACTATAGGTTGCCATGTGTCCATGTAAAAACTGGAGACTCTACTGCTCAGTCATAAGGGAAGAAACATTTCAGAGAAATAGCTAACATTTTCATTCACGGGCATATGATTAACTTAGTGGATGTGAGGACAATGGGGCTAACAAAGCTTGGTACTCCATCCAGCAACTGAATTGAAATAAATATGCAGGATTGTCATTTTGGTCTTGATAGCTTGTTCTGCTGGTAAAAGTAAAAAAATTTTTGTGAATCCAATCAATAGATATTTTTGAAGTTTTGTCTTTCTTTATCTTTGGATCAATGCCCTTTAAAATTATTTAGAAGGATGTGTCTGCTGGTAGCATGCACGCCCGTCCACATACATACTGAGCGCCCCTAACGTACCGGGCGCAGGCCCAGCCCTGAGCACTACTAAGGGCCACAAGAGACCCAGGCCTGCCCCTCCCCAAGCTTCCATCCTAAAGTTAAGCAGGGATGAGTCAGCACAGGGGCCCTAGCAACAGAGACAAGTGGCCCAGATTCACTCCTCCAGAGTAGTGTGAGAGGGATTCCCCGAGGCCAGGTTTCCAGGTCAAGCTCTGGATAATAAGGAGGCTTCACTAGGCCCAGAGTCACCAAGAAGGTTCATCTGGAACGCTTCCTCAAACTGGATTCCAGGGCAAGAAGTGCACACAAATGCACATTTCTCCCTCCACCGATGGTCTTCACACTTCCAAGAACTCTGGAGTCCATTCCCCTCAAAAGGTCTCTGACAAAACCGATGTCGTCTCCATTTCCCAGGCTGAAAAAAATGCAGGAGGAAGAGTTCCATCATCAGACATGAGTGCATAACCGAGGAAGCACAACCCCACCTCAGGGCAATATCTGGAGTCCCCATTAAGCTTCATCCTGGGAGAAGTTCAAGCATCTGCATAAAGCCACTGAGAGGGAAAACCTATATCAGAACCGACATCTTTGAAGTGGGTGACTTGATTCACAGGCTACACACTGACATCAATTTAAAAGGCAGGACCCTTAAGCAACATTTTCAGGCAGACTCTTTTCCCCTTAATGACAAAATAAAGCAGAGGTGGTCTCTGCTCTCCTGAGGCTCCCCCTGCACTGCGGGAAGTTGGCTGTTTCCCACTCGAAGCGAACCCCACCGCACCAGATCAATAGGCCCTCTGGCGAGCGATGTAATTGGCTGCCTTCCTCCACCGCAGAGCCGGGCTTCCCGCCTGGGGGTCTCAGGCTTCCTTCACCTACAAAAGTAAAATAAACTCAGAGGACTCCCGAGTCGGTGTTACGACACTCAGCCTTGGGCAGACGGTGCCACAGACCTCAGCTCTACTGACATAGAGACTCTCTGGTGGAGAGTTTCAGGTCTGGGTCCAGACCCGGGTCCAGACCCGCTGAATCAGAATCTGCATTTTAACAAGATCCCCAAGGGATTCATGAGCACGCTGAAGTTTGAGGAATGTTGTGCTAGAAGATGGGCTATAAAGAAAAAGTTTCACAAACTGAGGGTTGCTGGAGGGGAGGTGGGTGGGGGGATGGGACGGCTGGGTGCCGGACATTAAGGAGGGCGCATGATGTAATGAGCACCGGGTATTATGTAAGACTGATGAGTCACTGACCTCTACCTCTGAAACCAATAATATATTATATGTTAATTAATTGAATATAAATTTTAAAAATGAAAAAACATAAAACAAAAAAAAGAAAAAAAGAAAAAGTTTCAGCAGCAACAAGTTCATAGTTAGAAATGACTATTGATCTGGTTTGGAAGAAGCCCTTGATTAAAATAGGAAATTGCCTCCATTCACTGGCTTATCACAGTTAAACAGGATCAAACTGTGTAAGCCATGTGAAGTGTTGGTGTTGGCGTTGTGATTATCACCTTGGGGAACATGTTAAAAGTCTAATTCCGTGGGGCGCCTGGGTGGCTCAGTCGTTAAGCATCTGCCTTTGGCTCAGGGCGTGATCCCGGTGTTCTGGGATCGAGCCCCGCATCAGGCTCCCTGCTCCACTGCGACGCTATTTCTTCCTCTCCCACTCCCCCTGCTTGTGTTCCCTCTCTCGCTGGCTGTCTCTCTCTCTGTCAAATAAATAAATAAAATCTTTAAAAAAAAAAAAGTCTGATTCCATGCCCTTGCGACCAGACACTCGAATACCTGCACGTCTTAACAAGCTCACCAGGTGATTCTGATGTAGAGTGTCCCAAAATACACTGTAGGGGCGCCTGGGTGGCACAGCGGTTAAGCGTCTGCCTTCTACTCAGGGCGTGATCCTGGCATTCTGGGATCGAGCCCCATATCAGGCTCTTCCGCTATGAGCCTGCTTCTTCCTCTCCCACTCCCCCTGCTTGTGTTCCCTCTCTCGCTGGCTGTCTCTATCTCTGTCGAATAAATAAATAAAAATAAATAAAAAACAAAATACACTGTAATACGCACTGCACAGTTTAACCATCATGCTGTGAAATCAAAGAAAATGATGCTGATGTTAGAAATGCTAGTCCCGGGACACCTGGGTGGCTCAGTCGGTTAGGCGACCGACTCTTGGTTTCGGCTCAGGTCATGATCTCAGTCTCTGAGCCCTCTATCCGGCTCCGTGCGGAGCCTACTTGAGATTCTTTCCCTCTCCCTCTGCTCCTCCCCCTGCTCACACAGTCTCTATCTCAAATAAATAAAAAAATCCTTAAAAAAAGAAAGAAAGAAATGCTGGTCCCTATCAGCTGGAAGAAGGAACATCGGTACTATCAGGATGAAAGTGAACAAGAAGTAAATCTTGTTAGCTCCTAAGTACATTACACACACACACACGNAATAAAAAAATCCTTAAAAAAAGAAAGAAAGAAATGCTGGTCCCTATCAGCTGGAAGAAGGAACATCGGTACTATCAGGATGAAAGTGAACAAGAAGTAAATCTTGTTAGCTCCTAAGTACATTACACACACACACACGCACACACACACACGCACACTCACGCACACACATGTAGCTATGTGTTAAGCTGTGCAGCAAGCTGCAAGCAACGTGGGATTCCCAGGTCGGGGAGGGGGTTAATAAGGTGCATCATTTGGAATAGAGCTGTTCCTAATGAGAACAGGGGTGGGGGTGTCTGAATCACAGCTGGTGCACTTAATTGGTGGGAAAGTTTGGGGCTCTGTGGTTCATGGTTTAGAAAGTTCTGTTTAGTCTAAGATGATGTTTTATCTGTTGTAGATTCGACCTGAAGGTGGGTAGTCAAATCTATGTTAACTCTTAGTGGTCAAGGTAAGACAGCTCTTAGACGCATTGCTGAAACCATGTCAATGTCCAGTTGGCAACACTTTAGAAAGCTTCCGGTCCACGCACGGACAGCCAGCCATAGAATCACCTGAGGGCTTGTGGACCATGCACTTTCCTAGACACACACCCCCCCCACCGCAGGACTACCGGAGTTCCTGGCTTTTGAGAAGCCCCATGCAGTTCGGGTAATCATCGGGTTTGAGAACCAAGAGGTTTCACCTTCTAGAGGAGAAAAAGCGACAGGCCCCCAGCCCCCAGCCCAGATCCCCAGAGGAGTGCTCAGCTGGCAGGTGCGTTAACCACACAGAGACCACCTCTGCCCCTGGGCCTTGCTGAGCACCAGAAAAGTGGAACCACCAGCTTGAGGGGACTTTGTGCCAATAGTGAATCAGATGAGATAGGGAGCGTTCAGGGTGGCGTGGCCGTAGAAATCCCAGTCTTTCCTTTTATTCTATATAACCTGCCACTGAGTGTTTGGATACTTAAAACACAGCTTCACAGATACCATGTTTTTTACAAAGTGGAGGTTTGTGGCAAGTCTGCATGAGGCAAGTTTACTGGCACCGTTTTCCCAATAGCATTTGCTTACACGGTGTCTCTGTGTCCCATTTTGGTCATTCTCACCTCATGTCAAAGTTTTTCATCATTGTTACATTTGTGATGGTGATCTGTGATCTTTGATGTCACTACTGTAATTGTTTGGGGCACCACAAACCACGCCCTTATAAGACAGTGACTTCATCAATAAAGGCTGACTGTGTGTGTGTGTGTGTGTCTGTGTGTGTGTGTGTGCGCGTGCTCTGACCGCTCCACCAACCAGCCTTGCCCATCTCTGTCTCCTTCTCCCCAGGCCTCCCTACTCCCTGAGATGCAACAACATTGGAATTAGGCCCGTTCCTTACCCTACAATGGCCTCTACGTGTTCAAGTGAAAAGCAGAGTCAATCAGGCAAACTTCATTGTTGTCCCATTTTTTCAAATTGCCACAGCCGCCCTCACTTCCTGTAGTCACCACCCTGATCGGTCAGTGCCACCATCACCAGGGCAAGCCCCTCCACCTGCAAAGGATTAGGACTCACTGAAAGCCCAGAAGATGGTTTGCATTTTGTAGTAATAAAGTATTTTTTAATCAAGGTACATACGTTGTCCTTTTGGACATAATACTATTGCACAGTTAACAGACTACTCTCGAGCGTAAATATAAGTTTTATATGCACTGGGGAACCAAAAAATTCATTTGACTCTCTTCATGGCAATATTCACTTCATGGCGGCGGTCTGGAACCGAACCCACAGCATCTCTGAGGTATGCCTGTACTAGCCGATCAACGTCTCTGGCCTCCCCCCAGAGCGCGGCTCCAAATCGTAAGACTCAGCCCTCGGGAAACGAGCTGATGTTTGTACCCACTCAACATCTGTTTCGGATTACACACAATGTTCAGTATAAGAGAAGCAGCAATAAAATTTACACACGTGGTATCACATTCCCTTTCTAAATTCTGCTCCAGAGAAGAATACAAACGTGAATGTTAAAACTTACAAAAAAAACGTGTTTCATACACCACCAACTGTGTTAAAATTAAAAGGATAATTACATATACATACATATCTGCTTTCCTTTACAGAAGATTTCTCCCAAGTTCGTCAAGTAACTAGAGGCCTGAAAGGAGCGGGCTTTGCCTGGAGTCTTTGATGCTCTTCCAGTTGTCAGCCATGCAACGGGATTGCCAGCCTGAAACACTCAATTCCCTTTTACTTTTGTTTCTAAGAAAAGACTACATTAAGTGTTTCGAAGTCTGCAGTCAGTCTGCAGCAAAAGCTGGTCCCAGTCCGGCGGGACCCTGTGACGCAGGAAGGCCAGTCCAACCCTCCTGTGGGTCCCCCTTGCGGGCACCTCCCAGGAGGTGGGGTGGGTCATGTGATCCGGTCCCCACGCTGGGGGTGGCAGAAAGCCCTCCATCCCGCGTGATGCGCCAGCCCCTATTCACTGTCCCCCAGCTTCAGCTGCACAGGATTTCGTTTTCCTAAATACCTTCACAACTACAGCCATATAAAAACACCTGCACAGCAAGGAAAAGGGCCGATCAGAACACCAGCCTGCACACCTGGCCCCATCTCTCACAACCAGATACCAGCCAAAAGCCACCAAATAATCACAAAAACCCTCAGCTCGGAGGCTGCATAAACCCTGGAGGACCATAAAAAGGTCTTGCACGAGAAGCACATGATACCTGGACATTTCTCTGCTTAATTTTTCTTCCAGGTGAAAATGCTTACCCACCCCCACATAAATACATACACACACACAATAGATAGATGATAGATAGATAGATAGATAGATAGATATAGATGATAGATGATAGATAGATAGATAGATAGATAGATAGATAGATAGATAGATAGATAGAAGTNTACCCACCCCCACATAAATACATACACACACACAATAGATAGATGATAGATAGATAGATAGATAGATAGATAGATAGATAGATAGATGATAGATAGATAGAAGCGAAAGTTCTTAATATCAGGCCATAAAATCCAGACACCTTCAGCCAAATATTTATTTATTCATTCATTCTTCATTCATTCTGAGAAGATTCTAAAGGACATTTCTGACCCCCCAAAATTAAAGCATCACTGTTCTGGAATATGTATTTCCATGTGCGGTCCTAAGGCCTCCCATATTAGGGCCATCAGGAACACTTTTTAAAAACGCGTATTTCTAAAGTCCACCACCGTCTCGCATCAGAATATCTGCAGGTAGTGCCTAGGAATCCAGAGCTCAAACAAACGTGTCTCCAGCTTGCCCACATCTGAGAGTCAGTGATAGAAGAAATACTCAAGTCCTTATCTTGGCTATTGTGAATAATGCTACAATGAACTTGGGAGGAAAAGAGCCTGAAGTGTTTGTCACCAGATGAAGGAATAAAGAAAATGTGATATATACATACAGTGAAATAGTATTTGATTTTAAACAAAGGAGGAGTTTTGACCACTTGAGACAACAAGGATTAAGCTTGAGGACATTATGCTAAGTGAAAGAAGCCAGACACAGAAAGATAAATACCGTATGATCTTGTTTATATGTGGAATATGAAAAAAGTCCAACTCATAGAAGCAGAGAGTAGAACCGTACCTACCAGGGTCCGAGCCCAGGGTGGGGGTGGATGGAGAAAAGAGGATGAAAGTGCACAAAGGTTCAGTTTTTCGGGATGATTAGGTTCTGGAAATCAAACGTACAGCACAGTGACTAAATACTCTCTTCCACGCTTGAAATCGGCTAAGAGAGTAAATCTTAACTGTTCCACCACACACATAAAAATAGTAACCAGGTGAGTGAAAGCCGTGTTAATCAGCTTGATTGTGGTAATCATTGCACGATGCATATGGCCATCAAACCATCACACTGCACACCTGAAACATACACAAATTCTACTTCTCAAGTACACCTCAATAATGCTATTAAAAAATAAAATTAAAGGGAAAAAAAGCCACAGCATTTCCTGCAAGTGAAGAATTTATATTCTCTCTAAAGAACTCTGCAGGATCAGCTGGGCGTGAATGAAACAAAAACTCCCCAAGAAGGAAAAATTAGCTATTTGATTTTTTCCCTAAAAAATCAGTGTGTGAGAGTCAAATTCAAGTAACACTACAATTGTAATAGTTTTTTAAATGCCATGCTCAAAGGGCTGACTCTCTAACTTTATTAAAACTTCTTTGAAAAACATGCCTTAGAGATGAAAAGTCTGATTTGTTTATTTGATCATTCACTAAATCACCAAATACAACACTTTGCATTCTCAATGTGTGATTTATTAAGTCTGTAAGCCTAATACTAACTCATGCCCAACCTGATACAATGACAGATAACCTAATACTTGGAATTCCAAACATGCTACTCTGTTTTTACAGCCTTCTAAGGTTTAACGTCATCATATCTCTTGATTGAAAACCTCCCCATCCGATCCAGAGGGTTTTTCTCCCAAGTTCTCTTCTTAGGAGTCAAGATTTCGCCATGTAAAATTCCTTTTATGTCGGTATTTTAATTGAACACTAAAAAATAATAGTTCATGGAATATAAGATTTAGTGGAGCGCATAAAAAAAATAAAATGACAATAATAAAAAAAAATCTATCTTACTCACATAAATTAACACAAAGCCCTAAAAACTCAACCTATGAATATCGTATATTCTGCAGTTGATTTTCCATTTTCATCCCCAAAATGCAATAAATTACAAAGTATTAGCATGTAGCA